>NC_061114.1:139948147-140119446 GCF_002878395.1 Capsicum annuum | reverse complement strand
TATATATATATATATATATATATATATATATATATATATATATATTACATTATATATATAATTATTTTTAATGAAACTATTATATATATTTGATTACATATATATAATTATTGATTACATATAAAGATTATGTTTAACGTAATTATTTTTAAATTATTTTTTATTTTAATTAAAAAACCGACCACAAGTGGTCGATTTTTTTAAAAGTATTTTTTAAAAAAAATAATTAAAAACCAACCACAAATGGTCGATTTTTTAAAAAATAAATTAAAAAAGAATTTTAAAAATCAACCACAAGTGGTCGGTTTTTAAAAATATTTTTAATTATTTTTTTTTAAATCGACCACTAGTGGTCGGTTTTGTTATTTTATTTTTATTTTTATTTGTAAAATAAATTATAATTAATATAAAAATTATTGAAATAATTATTTTAATTTTTTAAAATATAACAGAGACCAAATTAAAAAACGATCACTTGTAGTCAGTTTTTTCCGACCACATTGTGTGGTCAGTTTTTTGTGGTTGTTTTTTCATTTTTTTTAGTAGTGAAAAAGCATCAACCACTTTCAATAATTGAACAGCGTGCATGGCGTGGCAGGAAATAATCTCCTATAAATAGTTAGGATAATAGAAATTGCCCCTATTGGCCACTTTTCAACCATGTTTTTTAGAAATAGATAAGAGTCATAAAATTACATGAAAATGTCTTTGACAGAGCCTATTTTCAATTAGAAAGACTAAAAAGTATCTATGAGTGAATTTTATCCGTCATAATTTAAAACAAAGAGAGTCAAAGATTCTAACAAAATCTCTTGTATTTTATTTGTCGATTTCCTTCTGTTGGATGGAAAATCTGATAAGAGAGCGAACTCACCCTTCCTTTGGCCAAAACACATTCCTAGGACAATAGAGATGTCCATCACTTCCAATAGCTCGAGACAATATAGAAAGCATCATGAGCTTTCTTAACCTCCTTCTTTGCGGCATCAATTGCTCTAGGAGGTAGTGAAATTTGCAAGAAGGAATACATAGCTCCTATTTAAGAATTACCTTGTGAAAAGGAAGCATATATATACACAAACGTAGTCTTTTCAAATTCTAATATAGATATCAAAAACATAGGAGATTACTTGCCTACGGAAATATTACAAATAATATTTTTGCATCTATTGAACCCGTCCGTCATTATATGCCCCTTCTTAATGAATCAAGGATGCCGTTGCTGCAACAAGTATACTTTTATTTGAATGAAGAAAAAGAAATAAAGACAAAGATAAACCTTGATTTTCTTGGCTACTTGAATCATTCAGCAGTAACTTGAGTGTTTCGTCAATTTTTCAATATGAATTTTTGAACTGGAGAAAAAACACAAGAAATTATTAATAAGGGAGAATACATGGTCAATTGTTAATAATGTATAATTCATATATAATTCTATACATCCACTAAATCAACTTCTCCAACTTAATGAACCTCAAATGATGCCTCCAATTCAACAAACTAAGTAATTAGGAAATTATATTGTGTTGTATCAGGCAACAATATTAAAACTAATCAACCAAGCAACTGAAACAAAGGAGAAAAGAAAAACTCCATCAGAAAAGAGGATACAAAGTTAGGGCAGCTAAATTAACCCCAAGGGAAAAAGAAGAGAGATCAACCTCTAGCTACTTCATTAGGCGACAACATGCTTGTTCTGTCCAATTTTTCTATCAGAAATTTTCAATTGAAAGAGAAACACGAAGAATTATATATCAAATAGCGAGAATCCGCTATTAGTTGGTGATTAAAAAAAAAACTTCTAAACAAACCCTAAAGCATGATAAACAAACTCTAATGTGCATGTATCTTAATTTGAGAAAAATTAGTTGAGAGTACCTCTCACTCTTCAACGTATTTATTATCTAGTAAATACAAATGATATTAGAGCCTAGTTATTTAAATAATACGGAAGTAGTATATATGTATAAATTTAGATTAGATTTACTTGAGATTAATTTATATTGATTACTTATGAGAAGACCATTTAAAAATAGAGAAACTTTTAGAAAAATTAAAGAATCTTTAATTAGTAATTATTCAGAATATATAAGTCTAAATAAAACAAAAGAAAACCCACAAAGATTAGCCTACCCAATTACCTTAATATCTAGTATTGAAGCAAAATTAATAATCCATTTAAAATCTAGAAGAATGAGACGCATACCACCTAATTATGATAAAATCAGATTTAGATACCCACCAAAATATTATAAATATGGTTTAAATGAATAAAGTACAAAAATACAAAGAATTAAAACAAAATATTTCTAAAAAACGTAAAGAATTAAAAATAAGAATAGAAAGATTACATTATAATATATTTGCCGGAGTTAGTAAAAACTCAATAAATGCACAAAACGATGAAATATCAAATTTACAATCACAAATAGATAGTTTAGAATATATATATATCAACATGAACTATTTACAATAAAATGAACAAAGAAGAATTTATAATAGATGAAAAAATATATGAAAATCACGAAGGATTAAAAATAAAAATAGTATTTTCTAATATAGGAAGAAGATATAAGAAAATAGGTGAACATTTATATCTAATGCTAGAAAAAAGAAGAATTAAAATTAGAAGATAAATTGGCAGCTATGGTGAGAATAGAAAATATAAACACGGAAATAAACACTCTTGATAAAAAAAAAGATGAAAATATAATATCTAGAACATCAGAAATAAGAAAATCTATATATTATAAGAATAAGTTTAAAAGATATAATCTAAATAATGAATATGACAAATGGATACCAAAACAAATAGTTAATAAAAATTATAACTTTTTAGACTTAGATTGTGTAATAGATACAGAAAAAACAATACAATTATGGATAGGATATATGACAAAATAATTATTAGATAATAATATAAACGTAACAGATGCACCAGAATATATAGAAAGAACACTAATAAGAACAGTGAAATTATGGTTTTCAAATTTAACTGAAAATAGCAAGAAGATATTAAGAACTAATAAACCTACAGAAGGAACATCATCAAAAACTACAATTAAATTAACACCTATAGAATTATTAAAAAAATATGAAATAGCTATAAAAGACGAATTTAGCAGCATGACAACAACAGAAGAAGAACAAAATGAAGAGAAAGATACAAATAGGAATTTAATATTAAAATTAGCAATATGTAATATATGCTACATAGATGAATATACTTCCGCATTTAAAGAATATTATTATAAAGGAGCATATAATACAGAAGAAAATAAAGAAATAAGAAAATTATATTTTAATAAATTACCTGAACCATTTAGTTCAAAAATAATAAAAAGTTGGGATGAAGCAAATATAGTAGATACTTTATGAGCAAGGATAAAATTTTTACAACAATGATATAGAAACCTATGTGAAAAATATAGAGAAAAAATAAAAATGGAAAAAACATTAATAAGAAATTTAGCATGTTGCAAAGATAAAATAGCACCTTAATTTGAATGCGAAGAAAGATGTTATAAGAAAAGAAAAAGCCATAAGAAATACAAAAAGTCAAAATATAAGTATAAGAAACCAAGAAAAAGTTATTATGTAAAAAATTATAAACATAAAAGACCATATAGGGAAAAGAAATCTATGAAGGAATGTACTTGTTATAATTGCAGGAAATTAGGACATTTAGCTAAAGATTATAAATTACCTGAAATACCAAAAAATAAACAAATATCAGAAATGAAAATAGAAAATACAGAATATATGTAGATAGATTATATAGATTATGAATTAGAAAGTGAAGACAGTATATATGAGATTTCAGATAATGAAACAGATAATGAAATAGAAGATAATGAAATAGATAGTGAATTAGACGAATTAAATGACTGAAGAAGATATACAAATAAACCAAATGACTGAAGAAGATATAAAAATAATAACAAAAGAAGAATATTTAAATGACGAAGGAACAGATTGAAAAATAATATTTGATAACAATGTATTTGATGAAATAAAAGGAAAAGAATTAGACTTAAGTGAAGAAAAAATATTTAAAATACCGACAATAAAAAATATATTTACTAGGAAAAAGGAAGAATATTACGTAGTAAGTCAAAAGGAACATGTAATAGACTTCAGATATGCAAAAGGTAAAGCTAGTATACCACTAGTAACAAAAAGGTTAATTAATAAAGAAATAAACGATATAAAAATA
Source organism: Capsicum annuum (assembly GCF_002878395.1). Lineage (NCBI taxonomy): Eukaryota > Viridiplantae > Streptophyta > Magnoliopsida > Solanales > Solanaceae > Capsicum > Capsicum annuum. The sequence goes on along the minus strand of NC_061114.1, from coordinate 140,115,230 downwards.
GAGGAGACCCAATAAAATATGTACACCTTGGAGGTACAGATATATTAATAAAAACATGTTTTAGAGAAGGAATAAATACACCAATAAAATTATATTTAGCAGATGATAGGATTATAAGACCTATAGAAAAAAGCATAATAACAGCGATTAAAAGAAATTTAATATATCAAAAATTTAAATTTATAATAAGTGCAAATTATTCAGTAGCAATAACAGATAAAAATATAGATAAATCATTAGTATTATATTGAAAAATATCAGGAATAGAACTAACCCCAGGAAGTAAAATATTTACAGTAAGATGTAAAAATCTATATGTATTAACAACAAAACATTAAATAACGGGAAAAAATAAAATTAATAAAATACAAATAGAAAGTCCTTCTGAACAATTCGTAAAAACAATTGGTAATAATGATTATAGTTACAGAAATATAGACATAGAAGAAGATTTAGAAATAATAAATGATAGAATAAGTACAACAAACAGAATAGCTTATGAAAAACCAGAATCATCAAATTCATCAAAAATAACAAGTTATGAAACAAGTTCAATAGTTAATTTAAATCAATATTACATAACAGGAACAATAAACAAAAAAGAATATTTAATACTCTTAAATACAGGACAAGAAGAAAATTATATAGCAAAATATCTAGTAAAAAATGAGGAAATAAAATTTGATAATAATATATGCCCAGATCTACCAAGAAGCTTAATAAACACTAAAAATATAACAGAAAAAAATAATAATAGGAGTTAGAAAAATAAAAATAGAATTTAAAATAAAGGAAGAAATGCAAAAAGCAGACATAATATTAGGAATTAAATGGCTAGAACAAGTAAAACCATACAATATAGAACATACACAATTATCTATAACATATAATAGGGAAAGTTTATTCCTAAGAAGAGCTCTAACATGATATGAAAATATATGTATTAATGAAGATCGTAGCAGAAGGATATTATAGTAGGTATTATACACCTATGATAGATACAGAAGCATAAGCTAATTTATGTAGATATAATTGTTGACCAGAAAGTAAATGGGATAAATTAAAAACACCAATAATAGTTAAAGGATTTAATAACGAAGGAAGCTTAATTACTTATAAAGCTAAGAATGTAAAAACACAAGTATGGGATAAAATATTAACAATAGAAGAAATCTATAATTATGAGCTAACATCAAAAGATATACTCTTAGGAATGCCATTTTAGATAAATTATACTCACATATAATAACTAGAACAGATTGGTGGTTTACAACACCATGTAAACAGAAAGTAAGAGCAAAAAGAGTTATTAATAAAATAAGAAAGAAAATTGATTGGATAAAAGGAAGTGAAAAATAACACAAAAATTAGAAAAAATAAAAAATACTGAAGATACAATAGAACTGGTCGTATTTTTAATAAATAAAAAGAAAATAACTATATTTTCAATAAATAAGATAGAAATAATTAAGAAAAAATTAGAACAATTATATAGTGAAGATCCATTAAAAGGATGGGGAAAAAACATAAAACCATTATAAAAATTGAATTAATAGATAAAAATAGTATAATAACCCAGAAACCATTAACATATAATTTTGATGATTTAAAAGAATTCAAAATGCATATAGAAGAATTATTAGAAAAACAATATATACAAAAAAATAATAGTAAATATAATAGCCCAACATTTATAGTAAATAAACATAATGAACAAAAAAGAGGAAAAAGTAGGATGGTTATTGATTATAGAAATTTAAATGCAAAAACAATGACTTATAATTACCCAATACCAAATAAGATATTAAAAATAAGACAAATACAAGGATATAATTCTTTTAGTAAATTTGATTGTAAATCAGGATTTTACCATTTAAAGTTAGAAGAAGAATCTAAGGAATTAACCGCATTTACGGTACCACAAGGATTTTATGAATGGAATGTACTACCATTTGGCTATAAAAATGCACCAGGTAGATATCAACATTTTATGGATAATTATTTTAAACAACTACCTAATTGTATAATATACATAGATGATATACTATTACATACAAAGACCAAAGAAGAACATTTAAAATTATTAGAACAATTTACGGATATAATAGAAAAATCGAGAATAAGTTTAAGTGAAAAGAAAGCTGAAATTATGAAAAATCAGGTAGAATTTTTAGAAATACAAATAGATAAAGGTGGAGTAAAAATGCAACAACATATAGTACAAAAAATAATAAATTCAAAAGAAGAATTAGATACAAAAAAGAAATTACAATCATTTTTAGAATTAGAAAACCAAGTAAGAGAATATATACCAAAATTAGCAGAAAATCTAAAGCCCTTACAGAAAAGGATGTAGAATATAATTATAATGAAGAATATAAAAAACAAGTTCAGAAAATAAAAATACTTTGTAAAGAATTACCAAAATTACAATTTTCAGATGAAAATAGAAAATTTATAAATAGTAGAAGCAGATGCTAGTGAATGTAGTTATGGAGAAGTATTTAAATATAGATATGAAGAAGAAAAATTAGAACACCATTGTAGATACTACTCAGGTACGTTTAATGAAACAGAAATAAAATGGAAAATAAATAGAAAAGAATTATGCTCATTATATAAATGTTTATTTACATTTGAGCCATATATTGTATATAACAAGTTTATTGTACGAACAAATAATACACAGGTATGTTGGTGGTTAACAAAGAAAATACAAAATTCAGTTACAACAAAAGAGATTCGGAGACTAGTCTTGAATATATTAAATTTTACATTTACAATTGAAGTAATTAGTACTAACAAAAATGTTATTGCAGACTACATATCAAGACAAAGCTACACAGACTGATATAGTAGAAGATGATGCTTTAGAAAAGATATTCAAAACCCTAACTACGCTTTCACTGAAAGTGGACAGTATGGGTAATGAAATAGAAAAGCTAAAAACTAATGAAGATAAACTGAAGTCTATAGCTACAAATCTGATAACTTAGCAGTGCACAGAGCTATGTCGATCGGAAGACATTAAAATTCCAGAGCTAGAAGGAGACGTTGGGGCACTCCTTAAAACCCATAACGTTTACTAATATACTTTTGCAAGTACAAGCAAAGGAGTTATTGGACAAAGATACCAGAATATGAACTTAAATAAGACATTTGAAAAACCATGTACACCAAAAATACAAAAAGACCTCCAGAACATACCCCCACAAATTATCACATATCGAGATAGTCTGAACCAAGATAAAAAATTTTATAACTGTACAGCCCAAAAATACATAGAAAATATCTACCGAGTACAAAATTTTCTAAACCTTAACCCTAGAGCTACAGATATCAAAGAACCCAACACAAACTATATAACCCAAAGATTACAAGGTCACAACAAGCTAATTGCACTACCCAAAACTAACCCAAGCCTAATAAAAACTTATTTCGATTATGGATTATTAAATACCATATATACCCAAGATGGAGAAGAACTATCAGCTATGGAAGAATTACAAAAAATATTCAACACCTATAAAAAAAGTAACCAAAGGAAATCTATTTTATATAAAGTGTTATACTGCACCAACAGAGATATTATATGACGAGATAAAACCAGTTATACAAGTTGTAAAAATAGGATTAACCATAGATATGATTATACCAGAAGATATTGTACAGCAGCCAGAGATACCCAGAATCGAGATACCTAATTTTTATGCAAACAAACGACTTATTGGACTAGCTACAATTATTCAAGAACTAGCAAACAATTATACCAATGGAAACCGAATATGGAGCTATTATTCAAGAGATCATCAGATGATTTATTCAAATTCAAAAGAACTACGACAAGCAGATATGGAAGATGTTAGACAATGGATAATGAGATTACTAAACCCAGAAAAACAATCTACTACAAGAGTAATTAAGAGAGGATTTATTTCAGACGGATTATTGACAAGATATTGCAAGATAATTGGACACAAATATCCAGATCATCAATGTTCAAGATGTAATGAAGAAGATAATATTATCCCAAAAGTCCACCTAGAATAAAAAAATCAAGAAGATAAGCATGCCAACTGGAAAGAAGATAGAAAAGCAGCAGATATGACAAGAAGAAGATATCAACGGAAGCAATAATGGTGATAAAATATAAGCTATTAAATTGTGAAAGCGACATGTAACAAACTTTCACAATTTTCTACGTAACTTGTAAATTATTGTAAAGTTTTAGTTTTTGTCTTTTAGAAGACTTTATTGGTAGATAAAGACTTTGTAGACTTTTTAGTCTAGTTTTTAGACTTTTTGTAAATATAGAAAAGGACGTAAAATTTTAAAAAAAAATGTGTAAAACTAATTCATTCATTATAAATGAAGGCATCGAAGGCAGAAAAAGATAGGCCTTCATGAGTTGAAGCACAAATACTCTCTCTTGTCCACAACAAATATTTTGCTTATTTATTAAAAACAGGTATATTTCAATGGAAAAATCTATGGAGGAACAAAGCTTAGAATTATCAAAACTACCAGAACAGTATATTCATTTACTATTATGAATAGCTAAATTCATAAATTTCTAACAATCATGATATGATAAAATAAGTTCATGTTAGTTGCTTTATAGTAGAATTATTCAAAAAATAGCATATTAGGAAGTTTATTAGCAAAGTGGAAAAGGAGAAAAATCCCTAAGAACTATGCCATCCTAAAGGTGAAACCAGTGAGGCAAGAAAGCCGTGATAGGGGAGTAACCAAAGTAGAGGCGCTGTTTAACGAAAAAGTATCCAGATTACCATGCTAATGTGACCGAAAAATATGTTATTTAAGAATAATCTAGTATATAACAATCAAAAGTGATCATATTTTGTTATGTGCATGATTGAAGGAAATATTTTGAAAATAGCAATTTTATGAAAAATGAATAATTATTTATCTGACGAAATGGTAGATAAATTTAAAATACTCATTTTATATATACTTAGAAATATAGAAATTATGGACATAAAGAAAATAATATGAGAAAAATTACAAGATTATGAAGAGGAAGAATTATTAAACAGTATAGAAAACTTACGCATATATTATGAACAACAATATTATTTAGATTCAGATGGATATTATACAGACTAAAAATGTCAAGATATATTAAGAAAATTAGAGCAAACCAAGAAGACCTACATAAAGAAATTACTTATAGAAAACAAATTAGAGAAATAATGGAAAATCTGATAGAAAAATTAAAATGGATAGACGAAACCTTATAAAATCTAGAAAAAAACAAAGATAAAAGTTTAGATAGTTTAAAAAATTCATTAAAAAGAGAATAGAAGAAATAGTTAGTAGCATAAATAACCTCAAACAAGATATTAAATATAGTACAAATAGAATAGATTATTATAAATTTACTTTAGAATAAAATGATAAACTACGAATATCTAAAATATTGGAAACAAGAAATAGAAGAAATAAGACTAACATAAAACCTTATAAAAACAAATTTAATTAATACTTTAAAACAAAAGATGTAGAATATTTAGAATATCTTAAAAATAATATAGAAAATTTACAAAAACTAAGAGAAAAAATTAAAGAATATTATAGCAAAGCATTTAATCAACTACCATTTAATCACCTCCAAAATATGAATATCAGTAAAATTGAATATATTAATAAAATATATGAAAATAAAAAATACAAGAACGAAGAAAAACAGTTAATGAATATTACTACAAAGAATTTAACAATTACATAAATTAATGGACACATCTTACGAAAAGAATAAATCATTAAAAGAAATAGAAACCCAATTATATAGTTTATACCTAGAATACAAAAGGTTACATAATACTAACGAGGATCCTAAAACACTAGATAATTTAATTACGATAATATCTAATCTAGAATAAGAATTAATAAAACATCTTAAGTCAAGAAGATAAAAATGAAAATTATTCCAATCAATAATATTCACAAAATACATAATATTAAAATAAATAAATACACACGTATTTATTATCTAGTAAATACAAATAACTTGTTTGTCACTTTTAATTCAAAATCCCAACTTATTTCTACAAGAAAATAAGATTTTTTGTATAATTATTGAAGAGGACAACCATTTCTTTAAATAAGGGAAGAATGATTTGGGAAAAATCACGTAGTTTGGGGAATTTGTCGCATAAACCTAATAGGATACGAATTGAAAAAGTCACGTAGAAAATTTGTTGCATAAATCAAATTGGACACGAGTTGAAAAAGTCACGTAGGAAGAAATTTTTCAGCAGAAATATTGAAGAGACAATTTTGTCTTTGCAAAGTGTTTTAATCAAGGATAAAAAGTTCAAATCAATCTTTACACTTTTAATGTTTTTTGGATTATAGATAGATTATAGATATAGATATATAGATAAAAGTTTAAGAGAAGGATACTCAATACTTAGCTAAATATTTGAGTTCTTATTGAATAGTATTTGTTTTTCAAAGGAGTTTGATTCTTTCAATTCCTACCATAAGCACAAAACAGGCTATATAGTTCCATTATTTTTCGGGGTAAATTTCACAAATAGTAAGTTAATTATTATTTTTTTTTTATAAAAGTAATTTAACTATTTTTTTAAACCCAAAAATAACTTAAATTTGGATAACTAACACAAAAATGGCCGACATATGTACTTTTCAACCAACCCAATATTTTCACTCTTTTTTGTTTTTAAATCTAATAAACAGTAATAAAAAAACACCCAACTCGATCTGGCCCCTATAGAATCTATTTGAAAACGTTAGCCTTTTTATAATTGCTAATGCCATAATCAGAGTAAACTGTAACAATCCATTTCTTCATTACTAAATTATCCATGATAAATTAATAAAATCCTACTTTTGATTTCTCAATATCAACCTGAGTCCAAAATGGTCATCATTTTATTTATTGTGTCACCTCAAGTTTTTTCGGCTAAGATTTAAATTTTTTGGATGTGTCTAGATAGTCTTAAAGCCAATGAATTTAATTATTCATGAGTGCTAAGATCAATTAATTAGTTTGGAAGTTCTTTAGGTATGAATTAAGATCATACAATATCCCTAACACAAAGTTAAGTTTAAAACACTCTTTCCGATATAGTTTCAATATGGGTTTCCATTAGGTCCAACTTCAAATAACTATATCTCCTAGAATAGGAGTTATGGGGTTCAATAACCATCAAATGAAGGATCTCTGAGTTCTATTTCCAATATAATAAACCGTTCATCAATCTGAATTTGGAGTGAGAAGTTATGACTATTTTACTAAGCACTACTGGGCTAAAACGGAAATTTCGCTGTAGCAAAAATTTTGGTGGTATTTATACTGATTTTAGCCATGTTTTAGGTCTAAAAATCCCAAAATTCATTCCCTAACCCTAGAGAGATGGTTTCTCAAAGTTTAAGGTAAAAGTCCTTCATTGAGGTAAGTTTTTCATTATTTTCTTCATCGTTTAATCTTTTAATATCTTAGAATCCTTAGAAAGACCTTTAATGGTGGATTTTTTGGGGAAAAACTTATGGGTATTTTTAATATGAGCTAGAGTTGATTTTAAATTTTAAGTTAAAGATCCTTAACATAAATTCCATACACTAGATTATGAATTTTGATGGTTAGGAACCTTGAATTTCATTAAGATAAAACCTCTAGCATAAAAACTCCATTAATGGAGATTTGTTAAACATAAACGAAACTAGTTAATGGTTAATTGGCCTTGCAGAATTATATAGACTTGAATTAAGGGTAGAATTAGTAGATTTGAATCCCCAAGATATTTTTTTTGAAGAGTAATTATTTAATTACTATAATGACCCATTTCATCGTTACTAAATTATTCATTATAAATTCATGAAAATTCTTAATTTCATTCCTCAATATTAAATTATGTGCAAAATAGCCAATGTTTTATTTATTAGGTCACGTCAAACTTTTCAGTGAAGATTTTAGCCTTTGAATGTATCTAGATAGACTCAAGCTTGATGAATTTAATTATTCATAAGTGATAATATCAATACTTTAGTTTGAAAGTTCTTTAGATATGAATTAAGGTCGTACAATTTCTCTAACACAAAGTTAAGTATAAAACTTTCTTTTTGATACAGTTTCGATATGGATTTCTATTAGGGCCAACTTCAAACAATCATATCTCATATAATATAAGAAGTTAGGGATTCCAATACCTACCAAATCAAAGATCTCTGAGTCCTCTTTCCAACGTAACAAAGCGTTCCTCAATCCGAATTCAGAGTAAAAAATTATGACTGTTTCACTGAGCACTATCTAAGCTGAAATAGAATTTCGCTGTAGCAAAAATTTTGATGGTATTTAAATCAGCTTCAGTTGTATTTTAAGTCTAAAAACCCCAAATTTCATTCCCCAACCCAAGAGAGGCGATTCCTAAGGCTTAAGGTGAAATTCCTTCATTGAGGTAAGTTTTTCCATTATTTTCTTCGTCTTTTAATCCCTTAACATCTTAGAATCCTTAAAAAGACCTTTAATGGTGGAATTTTTTGGGAAAATACTCATTGAGTGTTTTTAATATGACCTAGAGTTGATTCTAAACTATAAATTAAAGATACCTAACATTAATTTTATATACGAGATTATGAATTTTGATGGTTAGGAACCTTGAATTCCGTAAAGATGAGACCTTTAGCATAATAACTCTATTAATGGAGATGGGTTAAGCTTGAAAGAGCTAATTAATGGCTAACTGATATTGGGGAATGATATAGACCTTGAATTAAAGATAGAACTAGTGAGTTTGAATTCCCAAGATATTTGTTTGAAGAGTAATTGTTTAATTACTCTTATTATTGCTTGATTTTTAGATGGTTGATTATTCAAAGGCATGAAGGAAAAGAAATAACATTCTTATTGTGTCTTGCTTCATTCAAAAGTTTGGCGTCCGGGTAGGCTACGTTTAATGAGTAGAAGATTGTGTTATTTTATATTTTCATAATTTAGAATTGATAGGAGAAAGCATGTCTAGGCCTGCGGGCATGAAGTTGAGGTGGATAAAGACACGAGTACTTAACTTTAATTCCAAAAACTATATTGTTGATTGATTATGTGATACTTATGATATTATGTGTTATGTGCCCGAAAGGAGATTGTTGTAGATGTAATATATGAACATAATATTTTTTTAGTTGTTCTAGTGATGAACCTGGTTGAGTTGTAATGGTATTAAGTTGTATGTATTGTGCAATAATATGATGAGGAGAATTATGCTAAGATCGAATATTGATAAGCATAGTAATATCTAAGGGATAGATGACTCGAATTAGTGTGATGATTGTGTTATATGGAAAGAGGTAGAGGATAATGATACACATGAATATGCTAGTTATAGGTGGTGATGTTAGAACACAAGTTGCGGTAGGTAATAAGATAATCATATTTTAAATAATTAATGAGTAATTAAGGCTCCAATAGTGACTTATATGCATAAGAATTAAATTGTAATTTATTTTATGATATTCTTATTTTGATATTGATAAAAATACTATATCTATTTGATGCCTATGAGAGACTAAATTGGCGATAATGATGGTTTATTGAATTTGCCTATGAGTGAATTATTTGATAATGATAACTCCTTAAAGTAATGCTATGAATGGCTTGTTGATAATCCTAGTGAATTATTGTAATAGTGCCCGTGAGAGGGTCAAAATATTGTTAAATGAAAGAACTTGATCGAATTGCCTTATGATTTTAAGTTCACTTATAAATTTAGTACGTCGTATTTCATACCGAAAGATAGTGTGAATTTAATAAAATGTATGTAATAGGTTACGATTTGATTAGAGTTTAGACTCAATTTAATTGTGTGTATGCTCCTAAAATGGATACTTGTTGATTGTTATTCGGACATGCTTAAAATTGATGATGTTTGGATTGTTGAGACATGTATAAATGATTATTCAAAATTTACTTGATGGAATTGTCTTATGACTTTAAGTGTACTTATAAACTTGGTACATTGTATTGCATGTTGTGAGTTAGTGTAAATTTGATATTGATATTACTTGTAGATGGTGGATCGGGTACCATGCCGGTACGGATATGTATATGGTTGATTGAATACCACGCCGGTACAGATATGTATATGTTGGATTGGATACAATACCAGTACGGATATGTATATGGTGGATCAATGTAACGCCCCAAAAATCGAGTCGCGAGATGCCACACGGTGCTTAGGGTCACGAGTGACCCCAAACTAACCCTTTCATCGGTATAACTCAAAAGCAGTTGATTTAAAATATAATTCTGAGAGAATGAAGCTGAAAATATGTCAATACAGAATCTGTTCAATACAATATTGGAATTACAAGATGACAATTCTACTGACATATATACATATACAAGAAGGAGGCTGAATACATCAACCACTACTACTGTCTATGAAGCCTCTACTGGTATTGACTGTACATAAACGGGTCATGAATTCCAACCATCCCACTCAATATGGCCGAATGAAGAAGGTACAGTGTCTCTGAACTGAAACAACCAACACAAGACCTTGAACTATGAGGACTCCTTTACCTACTGACCAGATGCTGCAACTGAATAGAATAGTAGATGGGGGTCAGCACAAAGAGAATGTACTGAGTATGTGGGGTGCATGAAACACTTTAAATAACATCATCAATTTCATGAAAACATGCATACAGACAATGATGACTCACTTGGCTTGAGTTATATCAAATCATACTCTTTATACTTTCATAATAAATAGTTCAAATGGTAAAATCTCATAATCCATGTAAATCATTAAAAACCATAAATTATGATAAATCATCATAAATTATCATATCATCAAAATTCTTCATAAGTAATCATAATTCGTCATAATATCTCACTCAACTCTTTAACTCAAATCTCGGAGTGACTCGGTAATTCAAGGAACATGACTTTTATGGACAGGGGAGTTTCCTATAACCGACAACCCCACGTCTACGTGGAATACCAATGTTTGAAACCCCCATTGGCGGGAGCGTCATACTCTTTGTCAAGGAGTACCACCTTAAAACTGCAATAATCATAATCGGGCTCTCTGGCCAATAATATCATCATCAAATAACCTACGGTGGCACATAGGTTTGGGAAAATACCAAATTTCCCTCTCGGTGCTAAGTACTACTCCCCGACAAGCTCAGAACGCGTTAGGAAATCCACCATCATCATGACAAGGGTCTATCATAGAGACCAAAACAAATATCTCAATTCATAATTCATCAACAATTTGTGGATTCCTAACTCCAACTTCGACTTAAAATATTTCAATCTTTTTTAACATCAACAGGGTATCAATGCATTGAACCATAACGGACTCGACATTTGGACAAGGATATGAAGACTCAATACGTAATATTTTCAATAATTCAACTCATCAAAATCATCCGGAAAAAAAATACCAAAATTCATCTCAACATCTATATCAAATTAATCTTTCTCACAGTCAAAATCATCTCGACTCTGCGAGTTCAAGGTCAATGTACTCAAATAATTATTGTTTCAATTTGACAAATAAATCATGACAACAGCTTTTGAAAAGCACTTGAGACCTTCAATTCGTAATAAGAATACATATCCCGTAGTACAACTCAAATCACGACTTTTATCTCAAAAGCCTTTAGAAATATCAATTCATTGTAGTAGTATGCAATTTATAGCATAAATTCTCAATGTAAGAAGTAAAGTAATGAAGTAATCATGTATATCCATATTGGGAAAAAAATTCAAAGTCTATAAATCCTTCATAAAGTAATTGAGTGTATACCCATTTTCGAATATCATGAAATTTCAATAATAGAACTCAAGCTTTTTAAATGTCAAAATGTAACAATTTATCAAGTCATGACAACATCAATATTTTTGAGAAAATATCAAGACTCATGGTAACATCTCAAACGTTATATCTCAATATGCTTAATGATTCAATTTCATCATAAAGAAGCTTTAAGCTTATCATAAATCTCAAAATCATTCCAAAATACCATTTCAACATATATCTCGAAATCATTTAAAATAAAAATATGAAATTACAATTATAGATATCAAGACATATCATGTCTAAAATATATATTCAATAATTCAAATCGTCATTGGGAAGCATAAAGCTTGACACATATCCCAAAATATTATTCCAAAATACCATCTCGACATAAGTCCCAAAATCATTCAAAATACCACCTCATAGTAAAAGTGTAATTCGCAATAATAATTATTAAATCATACCATAAAAACATTGAGATAATCATATAAATCAAAGTTTATTCATTTAACCATCATAATCTCATAATCGAATTATTTAGACATAATCTCACTTGTAAAATCATGTAAAACCATAATTAAATTAAAGCTCTGGGCACAAGAACGAGAGATTGCTCTTGTTCAAAACCACACATACCTTGAAATTGACTTCTTGATTACGTGATCCTATTCGGACAAATAATGGGTGCTCCTCGAAGGTCTTGAAATGAGGAGTTCATTTATCAGATTAATTTTGGATTTGTACGGTGAAATTGAAAGATATTTGGAGGTCAAAATGGACCTAGGGTTTAGTTCTCTCAATGTTTTTGATCGAAGAACATAAATTTTATGGCTTAATATAGGTATAAATGGACAATTTTCGTCCATAAAGTGAAGGCATAATGACCAAAATGCCCTTAGAGGAATTATGATCCTTTGAAGTTGACCCAAAAATTCACTTTTGATAGGCTGAAGTAGATCGACCATAACTTTTTGCTTCGATAGACAAATTGGATGAAATTAATTTCTTTAAAAAGAGGACTCGCAGAGCTTTCCGTTGATATATAGTAGATCACCCAAATTATTATGTACAAGGAGTTATGGTTATTTGAAGTTGACCTTGAAATTCGCCTAGCTGCAGTAATTTTTAATATCCTGCACGTTTTTCTGTTCATAGTTCGATCGGAATGGTCGTAGTTCGATCGGAATGGTCGTAACTCATCGCTCGAGTGTCCGTTTTTGATGATCTACATATCGTTGGAAATATTATTTGATACTCTACGCAATGGTAGGTCAACGTCTTATAAATACTAAACAGAAAATTTATGGATCGCTCTAAAGCGTAGAACTCGATACGTTTCTCACGAAATCTTTACGAAGAAAATTTTCCAGGGTATTACAATCAAGTACCATGCCAGTAAAAATATGTATATATTGGATCGGGTACCATGTAGGTATGGATATGTACATGTTGGATCGGGTACCGCATCGGTATAAATATGTATATGTTCGATCGGGTACCATGCCGATACGAATATGTATATGGTGGATCGAAAACCATCCCCGTATGGATATGTATATATTGGATCGGGTACCATGCCTGTACGAATATGTATATTTTAGATCGGGTACCACGTCGGTACGGATATGTATATGGTAGATCAGGTACCATGCCGGTACTTACATGAACATAGATTGTTCCCTGCAGGTCATGACTATTTGGGAAAAAATAAGTCTCATAGCATGTGTGTACATATTTGTGTTGAGTCTATGGATGTTACAGTATGGTTGATACTCTTGATGGTTATGTGGCTTGTTTGTGAGCACTGTTTGATCATTTATTGTTGTATTATTAATTCATTGGGTATTTGATTGTGTGATAGGTATTTAAAAAAGTGAAACTTTGTACTTAATTATATGTTGGTTGAATTACTTCATTTATACGTGTTTTAATCGTAGCTTACCAGAATGACTAGTTATCATTCTTTAATATTATAATAGAGGATTTGATTGTTAGCCCAAGAGTTTAGTATGGGTTATCTATGATTAAGGGTTTGTTTGAGTGAATATGAGTAATTAAAAATACAAGGTGAATAAAGAGGAATAGTGATGTATTTGCATTGAATTGTGGTTGATGGAATGAATTAATGAGGCTAGAGTATGTTAGTAGCGAATATAATAATGATGAAGTTGGACGAGTAGTTGGATGTTGTAACTTATATATGTAAAGTAATAATATTATTACAACCTTAGTTGAATTATATTCCATTTAAGATGTCATGATTTATTTTTCTTAATTCTATTTTAAGATTATATGAACTAACATGGTCGGCCAATGATGCCTACTAGTACGTGTGGTTGTACTGACCCTACTCTTCTACATTCTTTCTTAGAGTGCAGAATGGATGCAGGTTAGTTGCAGTTACTAGATGGATGACGTATTCAACACTAACTTCTGCACTTTTATCCTGGCAGATGTTAGAGTCTTTGTATTATTTATTTTATTGCCAATTTATGTTATAGTAGATAGCTCTTGTACATGTCTGACCAAGTCTTGAGATAATGAAGGACACTTGTAAGAAGTTTTATTAAAGAAAATTATTTATTAATATTTAATTTACCTTATTATATTTAATCTAGTATTCCCTTAAAACAAAAATCTTCCGCATATTTTTAGTTGGGTAATAAGGGTTCTCCTAGCTTCTTAGAATAGCGTAGGTGCCCGCACGGTCCAGTAGTTTGGGTCGTGACAATTACTCATATTATTGCTTGATTTTTAGATGATTGAATATTCCAAGGAATGAAGGAAAGAAAAGAGTATTTTTATTGCGGCTTGCTTTTTCCAAAAGCTTGGTGTCCAGGTAGGCTAGGTTAATCATAGAAGACTATGTTATTTTATATTTTCATAATTTAGAATTGATGGGAGAAAACATGTTTAGGCCTGCCGGCATGGAGTTAAGGTGGATAAAGACATAAGAACTTTACTTTAATCCCATAAACTAAGTTATTGATTGATTATGGGATATTTATGATATTATGAGTTATGTGTTCGAAAGGGGGTTGTTGTAAATGATGGATGTGGACATGATGTTTCTTAGTTGTTTGTCAAGGCCCAAAACTCAAGGGTCATGATGGCACTTGTCGCGGCAAGCCTTAACAAGTAAGACTTTCACCCAAACTGATATGAAATGAAAGATATTACTAAAACCCAAGGCAAGACTCTTAGGATAAAGTCAAACAACACATCTATAGCAAAAATGGAAAATACATAGCCAAAGATACCATACAAAGTCCCAAAACCCGGCGTCACAGTGTAAGAACTAACTAGTACAATTTGAGGTCAAAATACATAAATATCCAACAGGAGCAAAACTCTATCTCTGAATACAAGTAAGACATAGCCTAGAAAAGAAAAGGTAGAAGTCAACTCTAGATGCATAGATCAATCGCTACCTCAAATGGTCTCCAAGTATCGCATGAATCAACTATCCGTGTAGCGTACTCGTACCTGGATCTGTACAAAAAGGGTACAGTAGGGATAAGTACGGTCCACTTATACTCAATAGTTATCATAGGTCAACTGAATAAAGTAGAAAATAAAGCATATAAACACAAACTATGGGCACATCACCTGCAATAAGAAAATGCCCCGAACAGTAGCCCACACCATCTCCACTAACAGCTCTACTATAAACGCATAAAACAAATATGGGTAGGAAAAAAGAACTAGTATACACATACATCAAATACAAGTATAAGAAGGTATAATAAATGGACACATATCAAGTCAAAGACAGAAAGTACAATCACAGTATAAGCACAATATATGTAGTCCAATGAAGATGATGATGTGATGCATGAGGTTGTCGCACAACCTCCGTATACACCTACGGAGCTAAAACTTCTTGATGTAGGACCCATGTAAGGTTCCTCAACCTGTATACAACCAATATCCAATACTAATATTCCTAAATCCTCTCCAGCACTAGTATTCCTAACTCCTCTCCAACACATACATCGGTAGAGGGTTTTTAAAGATGTCACATTTCTGCCAGAAAAGTCAGTATTTCTAGTGTTTTCAGTATTTCCACGGTGGTACCAATATTTTATGAATGACTATGATATGAGGATGTAATGCTCACAACCAAGAAAAATGAAAATATCCAATATCAAACCAATATAACAACAAAGTAAGCTAAAATCTATTCAATTCCACCAACCATCCATGATCTAATATAATCCATAAATTACTAAGTGAAATATGCAAGAAAATGGCATTGACACTTCATAATTCCCAAAATTTAGGTTTTTTCCAACCAAAAAGAGCGTAACCAAATATACATATATCATTACTAGGCTAACAATATCATATAAGATCCCACACGGTCACACATACCAAATAATGTTTCAAAATCTTTGAATATTATCCACATAGGCCCCTACACGAGCACATAAATCACCTAACATATTTTTCATGATACAACCCCGTACTCAGAGCATGCTTTTACCCTACTATAAACTACACAACCTAGTCTAAAGAAATTTAAGCCATAATCTACCTCGAATGTCAAAATCGGTATGATTACGCCTTTATCACCAAGCTTTCACCCCACGTATGAATCTAAAATCAGCTAAAACATTCAAATATAGAATCTACGCATCAATAGAAAGCCATTGATACCTATTTTGACCACTTTCAAATTAGGGTCAAAACGGGTGCCCGAAATGGGTTTAAAAATAGAGGGGTAAAACCAAAAATTTTATCCAAAAATATATTTTCCATAATTAAAGAAATTCATAAAAGAAAACCCAAGTGAAAATGAGTTAAAATTAGGGTTTAAGTCAAAGAATTACAACTTTTAGGCCTACTAGACTAAAATCCCCAAATTCCACTTTTAAATTCGCGTTTAAACAAGATTTAAATGAAAAAGTTAAGGAATATAGTTGAAATAGGTGTTTTGGAGCTTACCCAAGCTTAGAAATGGAAGAAATTGCTTAAAAGCTCAAAACCCCAAGCTCCAAGTCTCAAAAATAGTGAAGAAAATGAGAAAGTATTATTTATACCCAGGTTAGGTCCCGCTAAAGCAATCAAGTAGCTGTTATAGCGCCCTCTACTAAAGAGGACAAGAGCCGCTAAAGAGCCCTTACCCATTGGAAGCCCAAAGTGGCACTATAGTAGCTGTACCAGTTGAGGTGCACTAGTTGGAGACTTGGAGAAGGACCCCTCAAAATTCATCCAAAATCCCGAGAATGCGTACAAACTATGCTACCCTATCAAATTCAATACTCCGAATTCAATGGAGAAATTAGATTTTCAAAAAGATATTTTCACCAAGTTGACCCCTGAAATCCAATTTTACAATGTTTTGAATCGAGGGTCGTAAAGAGATATAAAAGCTGTAAAACCAAACCAACCATGTTACCAACCTAAAATTGATGCTCCGAACCTGCTGATGTTGTTCGTTTTACTATCCAATGCACGGATCAATAAATATTGATCAAAGTCAACTATAAGGATTTTCAAGTTGCCAAAAATTATAATTTCACATAAACCACACTAACATGCATTGAAAATCGTACCAATTATCCCACACCCTAGAAATACCACAAAGCAACCATAGGGAGGGATAAAATGGTCAAATCATATGGAATCACATCAAATCACATACTTCACACAAAAATACCAAAAAATCAAGTCATTACATCATCCAACACTATAAATCTAGTTCATCCTCGAACCAAAGGTAAGGGATATACCTGACTAGAGAAAATATGGGGATAACTACTACGTATTTCAGACTTGACCTCCCAAGTAGAATTATCTATAGGCTGATGCCTCCACTGGAACTTAACCACTGGATATCTCTATAATGCAGTCGTCTCACATCTCTGGCTATAATGGACACGGGCTCCTTAACAAAAGACAATCTCTCGTCAAGCTTAATTAAATTCCAATAAATGGTGTAAGACTCATCTGGAATGTAATATCGAAGCATAAAACATGAAAAACTAGATGAAAAACTTATAAATATGGGGGAAAATCCAACTCATAAGCCATATCAAAAGTAGTTCAAAGGATCTTAAAAGGTCTAATATACCTGGGGCTAAGCTTGCCCCTTTTCCCAAACCTAAGCATGCCCTTCTTGGGAGACACATGAAGGAAGACACGATCACCAACATTAAAACTCAAGTCATGAAGCCTACTATCTGCATTGCACTTCTTCCCACTCTGACTCGCTCGAAGTCTATCCTAAATCATCCAAACTCTATCCAAAGACTCATGAAGTAAGGTCGTACCTTGAGGGTATAATCTCAGAAACATCTAACCAACCAACTAGATAGCTACAATGCCTTCCATACAAAGCCTCATGAGGAGCCATCTTAATACTGGAATGATAGCTATTATTAGATGCAAACTCTGCCAACTCTAAATGTTGCTCCCACTGCCACTAAAATCTATCACACATGCGTGGAGCATATCCTCTAAAACCTGAATAGTCTGCTCCAACTGACCATCGATCTGAGGTAAAACATCGTTCTAAGATCAATTCGAGTACCTAACTCCTCCTGAAAAGTCTTCAAAAGTGAGATATGAAAACTGAACCTCGATCTGAGATAATAGACACTGGCACCCCATGAAGACAAATTATCTCATGAATATAGATACGAGCCAACCTCTCAACATTGAAGGAAAACTATAGCAGAATAAAATAAATAGATTTGGTCAACCAATCCAAGATGACCCAAACACTATCAGAACCATGAGAAATATGAGGCAACCTAGTCACAAAGTCCATAATGATCTGCTTCTATTACAATTTAGGAATAGGCAACCTCTGAAGGAAACCACTAGGTCTCAAATACTTGTCCTTCACTTGGTAGAAACATAGCCAACGAGCTATAAAATTTGCTACACCTTTCTTCATACCACCCCACTAGCAGTGCTGCCTCAAATCACGATACATCATAGTCACTCCAAGATGGATGGAATATTAGAAGCATTAACTCTTCTCTAAAATCAACTTAATGAAATCACCCACTCTAAGCACATAAACTCAACCACCAATCCTTACGAAACCATCTGGATCAAGAGAGGCTTTCCTAGCTTCACCACTCTGTACCTTATCCCAAATCACTCTCAACCCAACATCATTAAATTGATGAGACTTAATCTACTCCATCAAAGAAGACCTAGCCTTCATAAATACATTAGCACACTCAAGTGTCAAAATATCAAGCCTAACTATCTAGTTAGCTAAAGACTAAGCCTAAATTATATTAGTTTGCACATAAACCCAACTATTAACCAATGAGTCATTTTAAATAGGCATTACCAAATTGGTATCATCATACCAATATGCACCAATTAAATTATGCAAAACCATTCCATTTAAACATTAGACTCCCAAGTTCTATTTAAAATCCAAACTATTGCCACCAAGGGCATTCCAAAACCATTTTTATTATCCATTTTCATCTAAAGCAACATTGTTCCAAAAGTAAGTTAAATCATTCAAATTACATATTCAAAATCAAAGTTATAAAGATGGGTTAAGATTAATCCTATTATCAAGCCAAATTTTTATCAAATTGGGGAAACTCATGTTCCCCATTCCAATACCCATTATAATCCACCCATTCAGGCCTAAAACCATTAATTAAATCATAAATAACACATTCAAATCATTGAAAACACAATTCAAGTAATAACCATCAAAAGCCCTCAACCTAATTTCAAACCCAATAATTAAAATCACATGAATGATGATTAAATATATGCCATAATGTAAAATTCAAGTTAAGAATTAGAAACATACCTGAAATACATAAGAAATTAAAGACAGTTCAAAGTTAGGAGCCCGAATGGTGAATTCTCTATAAACCCTTGAAGTTTCTTGGTTGCAGACTTAAAGATGAAAAGAGTGGAGTTTGATCTATAAAAACTGAAGGAAAAGGGTTAATTTTGTGTTTAAAAGTCGTGTAGGGGTAAAAAGACCAAAAACCTCTCACCCCGAGTGAAAAAATAAAAAACTAGGTGATATATACATAGCGGTGTGGCATCCACTATCAGGGAGCTTAGCCTCCGTGCCACGCCTTTATCGCAGAGACTTATTTGCATGGCACGCTACTATCACAGAGGCTTACTATCTCAAAGTTTCAAAATGGTCTCGAGCCCCTTTCGAAAATACTAAAACATTTTCAAAACACCCTTTTAACATCCCTTAACATAATTTAAATTACCATTACGTATGCGGGAGGGTCAAAAATATAATCGTTGAAATTTTACAGGATTTTACACATGATTAAAGGAACTCATAGAAGAAAACCCAAGTGAAAATGAGTTAAAATTATGGTTTAAATCAAAGAATTACAATTTTTAGTCCTTTCAAGCCAAAATCCCCAAATTTTACCTTTAAAATCCCTATTTAAACAAGATTTAAATGATAAATTTGAAGAAAAATAGTTGAAATAGGTATTTTGGAGCTTACCCAAGCTTAGAAATAGAAGAAACTGCTCAAAACTTCGGAACCCCTAGCTTCAAGTCTCAAAAATAGTAAAGAAAATAAGAAAGTATCATTTATACCCAGGTCAGGTACTACTAAAGTAGTCAAGTAGCCATTTTAGCAGTCACTGCTAAAGCGGCCAGTACCAATTTAGTAGTACCCTCCTAAAGCAGTTAATCCACTAAAGCAAATAGGGTTGCTTTAGCGCCCATACCCACTGGCAGCCAGCTACTAAAGCGGCCAAATAGCAGTTTAGTGCCTGCTGCTAAAGTGGTCAAAGTGGCTGCACCAGTTGAGGTGCAATAGCTGGAGACTTTAAGAATTTTAATTCTCCACGGATCCTTTGGGATTCACCTAGGATCCTGGTGAGGTCCAAGCTACACCTCCACTCCGATGATGATATGATCACTACTAAATATAGTAACCCAGAAAAGGTTGGGGTTGATTACCAAGGGAATACATAGAATTGTAGCTCTCAGTTATTGTAATCAACGGGCAAAACTGGATAGTAAATAGGGGTTTTGATTAGCAATATCAAATAAGTAGGGAGTATCAACTTCGATTGTAATTAGTCGTAGGTGAACACTAGGATTGTGTTCCCCTAGCATCTCAACTCCGTAGTCTTATCGTACTTTATTGAACTAACCCGATACCTTGCATACAGAATTGATAAGTTATGTACCTTCCACAGTCTTTTGGATGAGCAAAAGGATTTCACCCTTTACCTTTTAAGTCTCGCGATGTCGCCTTAGTAACCCTTATTTTGATTCTAGTTAACTATTACCTTTTGAGTCTCTAGTTATTAGATGAAATCTAACCATCTTACTTAGATAAAACCTAGTAGCATGGATTGATAGTTAAACTCTAAATTACTATTGTCATTATCTTTTTCTAGTCATTACTCCTCTTTTGGGGAAAGTAGCAATAATCTAGGTGGGATCCTCATGTGTGCACCCATTAAGAAAACTATTAAAGTGAAGAAAATACAATGCATGCATGATTTTCGATTCGAAATGACAATAGCACTTCCCGTACTTCGTCAATCCACTAGGTTTTCACAACCCTAGCTAAGGGTTTTTAGCTGCTCATGCTTTTAAAGTTATCAACAACATTCATGATTGAAAGCATAAGATGAAACACAATAAGAAAAAGTAAAAACCCAAAACTGTAAGTGAATTAATCAACCAAAGTCAATACAAGAGAATTCCAAGACTAAAATTGAATCTCAGAATCAAAATATGTTTGAAAGTATTAAGAATGTGTAAATTCTACTAAAAACACATAAAAGGAATTTATAGTACATGAGGAAACCCTAAAATCAATGCCCGAATAAAATAGGAGAAAAAAAGATCGGTGGCTACTTGTGGTCCCTACATGCGCTGTAGCCTTAGGCGCATGTGGTATATGCGGCCTACAGGGTGGGCGCATGTGCCTAGGCCAAAAATTCATGCATGTTAGATCTTGGGATTTTGGATTTCTGACACATTCTTTGCCCACATGTGGTCCACATGTGCTACATGCAGTCCGCATATTGAATTAGCATGTGCCAGAAGTTATTTTTTTAGTTATTCTTTAATTTTCGAACATGTTTTGGTTACGAACAATTCAAAAAGTGTCCCAAACATCCATTATTGCTTCCATAGGTATCCAAAAGCATATTTTTTCACAAACTTAGCATCCAAAATATGATTTCCTGCAAAACATACCTAAAAAGCATGATATCTAAAAAAAACAACCTCAGAAACTTGCATATTTTCCTCATTTTAAGTGTCAAAAGTACTATATTTCTATAGCACATCAACACCCTCAACTTAGAACATTTGCACGTCTCAGGCAACAAACCACAACAAAATAAACAAAAATAAACTCGATGCTTAACTAGGAGAATCTAAGCTATTTAAGGTAGTCAATTAACACTTTAAGCTCAAAACACAACACTCCACTCCAATCTCACTTTTAAAAACTGATTGTGTAAGAACATAAAGCACAACAATATGACACAATGGGATCAAGGTATGGCATTACATTAGCAACAAACAACCGTACATATGTATAAGTTACTACCCAAAATAAGTAAGTAGCTAGCACTATAACTCAAGCTCCCTCATAATAAAGAAGTCTCAATCACTCCTATGAAATAATGTATGTCAATGCAGGGACAGACAAAAGACACTCACACTCAGAAAAGAAGTTTTAATCAATGTGCATCAAATACCATAGGCTTTCCCATATTTTTTCTACCTTAGTATTCAGACAGTCGAGTTAGGATCGCTGTAGGACTTTTCTCGGCTTGTAATGTAGGCTTAGGGGCTGGTATGGCACATATGGACATATCAAGTGACTAAGCATCCTTGGCACTACACTACCCTTGGGGTCTCACTTATTATCCAACTTTCTTTTTATTACACTCTTATTTCTCCTTTTTTCTATTATTTATTTCACATTCAGGTTGGGTGGGGTTTTTTATTCTTTCTTTTATATTTTTTTCATAACTTTTCTTTTCTTTTTCATTTCTTTTGCTACCACACCCATCACATACCCATTCTACACTATGCACCCCTATGAAAGACACCATCAACTTAGGCATTTTGCCTGAGTTGAGATGCATAATGTTCAAGGAGTACCAGGGTCAAAATAGGATCATTGTAACACATATAGGAAAGTGAAAGGTAAAAATAAAGAAATAGGCTACACGGCTCAAACATGGATCAAGGCATACTATTTTACACATTGAAGGTTACTTTAGGCTAAAAGTGGACTAAGATAAAAAATGGCCTATGATCTTTTCCTAACCGACTATCTTTTAACCTGGGCAAGACTAACCAAACAAGTTATGAATTCAAAACATAAAAGGAACTAAGTAGCATCTTACACACACATGGAACAAAGTCAATATCACAAGCTACTACCTATATAGTTTATTCAATTTTTATCAAGTGATTATCATGTCCGTAGTCTTAATTTCATAACAAGATCCACAATGTTCACACATACATACATCCACGTAATTCTAAAAAAAAACAATTTTTGGAGAGGTACCTCAAAAATCTATAAAAAAACATAATTAGTGACTTAAATACTTAAAAATGTCCTAATTACACAAAAACACAATAAAATACAAAACAAAACACAATACAACATAAATATCCTAGACATGTCATTTCTACAACCATACTGCAGCCGACAAAAAATGAAGCATGGTAATAAAAACCCATAGCGACTACGGTATACCCCCACCCCAACTAAAAAAGTTGTGCACTGTCTTCAATGTACTAAAATAATATGAAACAAAGGTAAGTGAGAACATATCTAGGATGTACTAAGAATTTGAGTCATGAGCATCCCTAGATGGGGGTATATCAGTTGGTGAAGGTGGTGGAGGTAGTGGTACACTACTAGAAGATGCACTTACTTCTATCACGTCATCTATCAACCTTTGAACACGTGCAGAATCCATCAAATCATGTCTTTCCTTTTTAACATCCATAGTCATATAGCATGTCAGAATCCTGCAAGTGTCTTATGTGACCTCTTTTTGCCCTAACTACCGAGACATCCTCCTCATCCTTCGTGAAGAAATCAAAATATTTAGGTGCACATGTAGATGATATCTGGACCACTGGGGGTATGATTGAAGGAGTGGCTACTCCAGGTCTCTCTGTGAGAGAACATACCTCTGCTCATAATATATCCATCTTCTCCCTCATTTGAGATAGATTTGGTTCCTCTATCACTATAACTCAGGCTTTAACCCATCTCTTAAACTCATAAAGACGTGCCTGGAAGTTAGCACATATCTTAGATAATGCAGCTCACCGTGTAGCCTCCCATCTAGCCGCTGTCTGCTTGAATCTAGTCAAAACCCCTGATCTTATCCGTCTATTTAGTGTAGTTATCTGGGTCTCAATAACCCACAGCTAAACATCAGTGGCCATCTGAATGTCCACTAAGCTCTATAAGAACTCTCAAGATATAGTAATCATACCTATAGTAGGAGTTGTAGTGGATAAGCAAGTAGGCTCTGAAGATATACTAACCTACTCTGAGGTCGAAGTCGGGGTTGATAAAGAAGTGGCTAGTGTCCCCCACCCTAAGTACTCATATTTGGGGCCTCTTTCTGCTCCCCTACGTCTATATCAATACTAACTCCCACATCACCTCTATGTACATCACCAAGCTTTGTGGAAACTGATAGGCCCTCAGTCTGGGCCTGAGGTACTATGGCAGGCTCTCTAGATCTCTTGGGAAGGCCTGGATATGCCAAATACTTCATACTCTTTATCTGGACAGTAGCCATCACAGGTACCCTTTCATTAACACCTAGTATTTCAAGTATACCGGCCTTGTCACATAGTCTCTGGATTATGCAAGGGAATGACAGATTAGTCATCTCCCTAAATTCTCTCTCATAGATCTCATGCTAGAGGATGGCTGCAAAATCAATAGCATATCCGGCCATCATACTAGCAACCAGGGCTGCTCCCTCCCAAGTCAACACAATATCTAACTCAGTAAGGAATAGTTGATATTGGATGAGAACCCACTAAAACTTGTCCTCAAATTTTAATGAACCCTTCAATATCATACCATGACCCTCGATCCATAGGGTATCATCACCCATAGGTAAAATATAGCTAGTTATCCACCTAGCTATCTCAAATCTCTCTCATCTATGCTCAGTCTCCTACATAATATGTCTATCATATGTGAATCTTATTCTGTAGTTAAACTCAGTTGTGGATATGGGAGCAATATTAGCTAGACTAAAAATGACCTACTAGATAGTCTATGCTAAAAGATCAACTCGTATCCCTTTCACAAGAGTCTGATCAAGCTGTTGTTACTCTATATGTCTCATCAGGCCTAAAAATTTATGCATAAAAAGAAATACTATGGCCCGATATAATGCATAAAACTCATGTAACATGACTGGGCTATAAGAACTGAGTGGTCTAGTCATCCAATCTAACTTATAGTGATCAAAGAAAGCCTACAACTATGGTACTCTACTCATCCCCGATAGATTAATTTGACTCTCCTCATAAATAAGCCTTTTGGTCCTATCAGTAACTGAGATATGACTTTTTATATCATAAATCACCCACATATCCTCTACACACCACCTCAAATGTGTCATCAAGGTATGTGAGGGTGCAGGACTCTGCCCCTACTATACTGGTGCCTCATGAGAATCCTGCTTTGTACCCTTCTCAGACTGGGGTACATCTAAGTATTGTACATAAATGGTGTCACCCTCATTTAATTGGGTTACCGTTGATGACTTCTCTTGCTCTACATCCTCAGATGAATCTTGGGACCCCTCCTCAGACTCGAGGTCTTGAGCTGCAATCTATGGAATAGTCTCAGAATATGCCTCATCATCGTCATCATCGTGATCACTCAGTGGAAAAGAGTGTGGGGGTGAAATCCAAGCCGACTTCATCCTTGGTCGAGCTGTAATTGCCTGTGCAGCTAGGCACATTTTTCCTCTAGTAACTCTGTGTGTTACCCTACCTGTCGCATCTCTTTTCTGCTAAATCGGGCACTGCTCTACCCAACCACTAGGATCAGAGGACTCATCCTATCTCCTCAATGTCTTATCCTTCTTCTTCTTAGCAGCTTTTGGTGTCATATATACCTAAAAAACTATTCATTAGTTTCCCACAAAAATGACCGATTGTAAAAGTTGAAGACAAACTAGTAATTCAAAAGTTCAAATTTTTCCTCAATTTTCACACCCCTATAACCTATTTGAAATCCTAACAAGTCCAATGTGAACACACCAATCAAGAATCATGATTTTCAAAGCAAACTAAACATGCTCAACTTGTGGTATTACTCTATTCATTCAAGTTCAACTTTTGGTTGGGGCCTATCTTTAGAGTTTAATTCACAACAAGGCCCTACATCAATATTATAGGCTACTTCAAGGATCCTACATACAAGCATGATAGATTCTGTATATTTTTCATGGGAATACATATATCAACTTCTTTATTGAAGAAATAAATTAAGATATAACTATTAGGAGTCAAGAAAGCTACCTCTTTTATGAAAATCTGAAAGTGAACAATAAAGAAGTCAAGCAAAACCAACGTTGGAACTTTTTTGTAGTGTGTTTGGAAAAATTGGTTTCTCAAACAAGTTTCAATTTAGCCTTTACTTAAGTTTGGGATTAGTTTATATTTTAAGAGAGAAGTTTGTATTTAAAGGGAAAAGTAAAGTTTTGAGGATTTAAATGAGTTAGAATGAGGCTAATGATATTTAAATAAGGATGGGGGCCTGATTTAGGTCTTAAATATGTGTTGGTGGGCCCAAAATTTTAACTAAAATTTAGGCCCACAACTGACCTAGCCATGGCAGATGCATGCGCTTGCCACATGTAGCCAATAGATGTAGGACCTAAATTTTTAGCCCACTTTCTTGTTGTCCGGACTTGGCATTTTCATATTTTTCCAGCTACTCATGGTCCTAGAACTTAAGTTTATGGTTCCAAAAGTATAGATATGTAACAAAGTCCATATTTCCATTCTCGTTCTCAAAAATTTATTTATTTTCAAGTGAATGCTCAACTTAGCTGGCCCGTATGGGACTTGTGATCGTGATAGGTTGGTCACACAATCCCCTTACCTAGAAATTAAAGAATGTAGAAATTTTACCATATTCCGGGTAAGTCCAAGACCTAAATCCTACAAAAGAAAAACAACACAAAACATGAACACTAAAATAGTGGATTGCCTCCCACTCAACGCTTGATTTAATATCGTAGTATGACATAGTTGTGTTGGTTATTCAGACTTGACGCACAAGCCCATGGTTTTGACTTCCATACAATGCTTCGTTTAATGTCGTGGCATGATGTGGATATCTTGATTACTCATAATTCATCAAAATACCAATAAGAGTACCCTCTAGGGTCATTAATACAACCAATAAACAATACCACTCTCATGTCAGTTGGCTACTTTATTGATTTTTGGATGTTAAATGTGGCCTCCTCACCATTGAGTCTGAACTTTAACTCTCCTTTCTCCATGTCAACCATCGCTCTACCTGTGGCCATAAATAGTCTCCCCAATATAATGTACATCTCAGTGTCTACCTCATAGTCCAGAATGACAAATTCAGCCAGAAAGATAAAGTTATCAACTCTCATATTCACATTAAGAAAATGCCCACAAGTTTCTTCACTGTGCGATCAGCCATCAACAACCGCATTGAGGTCGGTTCTAGAGGGTTCAAACCCAATTACTTGAATACATTTAGCAGCATCAAATTTATGATGGCTTTTAAGTCATAGAAGGCTCTGTCAAATCGGGATGTCTTAATAGTGCATGTTATTGTCAATGCTCTGAGATCCCTCCTTTTTGGGACAAGGACCGAGTAGTGGTTGCACTATAGTGGTGCAAACCATCAACATCCTCATCGTAGCTCCTTTCTTCTTTGTAACCAATTACTTCATAAATGTGGCATATCCAGGCATCTACTCCAACACCTCAAGAAGAGGAATATTCAAGCTCAATTCTCTTAGTATCTCAATAAATCGCTTGAATTTTCTTCCTCTCTTTTTTGTTTTAGTCGTTGAGGAAAAGGTGTCGTGGTATTGGAATCTATCTTATTTCCTGCTCAACAACCAAACCCTTACCTCTTTTCTTAGTAACTACATCAATACTACATATTGCTTTTTCTGACTCCACAATAGGTGTCTCATTAACAGCAGCTTCCACAGTAGGTAGTGGGGGATCTATAGTAGTCATACCACTCCCTGTGGTAATGGCAACAACATGACCTTTATTTTTGAATTTTGCACAGTGTTGCTCAAAAGGGTACCTAGTTGCCTCTGTTTCAGAGTTGCTGACATCTACCCGAACTAGTGCTCCAATTTCTTGATAGCAGTTGTATGAAATTCAACCTTTTAGGTCAACCCTGAGATGTCCGCCTTAATTTCCTTGAGTTTGATCTCCTAATTTTCTTGACCCTTTACAAGCTTAGTCAACATCTCTTCCATTCTTGATTCTGTATCTCTTCTGCCACATAGAAGGCACCAATCTCCCTTCTCTCTATAGTCATCTTTCTTTATTCAGTCACTATCTCGCTCTCTACTATGGTCTCTGTATCTATCATAGAAGTTCTAACCATGGTTCCCTTGCCATTGGTCTTGGAACCCCGCCAACTAACGATCCAAATAATTTTCTTCCTTCTCTAAATTTGACTCATAAGCTTTAGAAGCTGAACCTTGTGCTGCTACTACATTCACTTTCTCAGAAGTTTCTATTGCTTTTCTAGTACCCCTAGATCAATTCTTAGAAGTGCAATTTCGTGCTCTACTAAATGATCAATAACTTTTTAGTTGTAGGAGGAACCAATAGCATATATGCCAGATCCTCTCTCACTCTCTTTAGTTTGCCACCCTCGGTTAGTGAGCGAGATCTGATATAATATCTCTGAGGCGGCCTCCCAGCGTAGTCTCATAAAAGTTCCTCCAAATATGGTGTCTGCCATGGCTATAGAGCTGATGGTCAAGGCTCGGTAAAATATCTCCAATAATTTCATCCTTAACATCCAATGGTTGGGCACCATACTCAGCTTCTTCTTGAACCTAAACCATACCTCATACATAGATTTTAATTTTAGCTACCTGAAATTACAGATCTCGTCCTTAGGCTGTAACATCCTGGATGGACGACATAATTGGTGTAAGAATTGCCTGTGCAACTCGTTCCATGTAGTAATAGAGCCTCTTGGCAGTTCCCTTAACCATAAAGATATTTCTCCTATAAGTGAGAAGGGGAACAACCTAAGTCTAAGTGTTTCCTGATTCACCTCTGGAATGATATGCAAACTGCAAATCCCGATAAAATTTGCAAGGTGCATAATTGCATCATCCGTAAGCAAACCCACAAATACACCATTTAGATTTAAGAGCAAGATCATTGCACTTGTGATGTCAAACTTAATGCCTGAGGGTAAAATAGGAGGAATAATAGCTCCAGTCTCTACCAGCTCAACGTATCCTAGATCTTCTTTATCATTTATATATGGCTGCATATACTGATATGCTGGGACCACTTGAACATGGGCACTTTTAGCTGTATTTTGATTTCCACTAAGTGCTACTCAGCGGTTTGCTTCTTGACTCTACTCAGCTAGCTCTGCCTCTCTAGTTATCCATTGAGCTTCTTCCATTGCCCTCCTTTCATTTTCAGCTTAAGGTAAAACCACACCAGTTTGTCGATCAACAATATCATGTGCTCCTTTGGGAGAAGGGGAAGGTACAATATCACGAACCCCTTTAGAATTATCATATATTTTTTGTTCCACCATCCTACTAGGTGTTTGTAAGATCCCCTCTAGATTCGTATTCACTGGGAGTAAGGGATTTCCTCTACTCCGTATGCTAGGAATACACCGGTGTATACATAACTAAAAACAAAAACAAAAAGAAAACCAAAAATTGCAGCAACTTTAATTCACAAATCAACAACGTATTTCCTGACAATAACGTCAAAATTTTGTTACGTCAAAGCTATACCTCTACTCTGAAGATGATACAGTTGCTGTCAAATATAGTAATCCAACAAAGGTTGGGATTGAATCCCAAGGGAATACATGGAATCGTGGCTCTCATCTATTTTAATCAACAGTCAAAACCAAAAAAAAAATGAGGCATTTTGAGTAGCAATATCAAATAAGTAATAAGTACCAACTTCGATTGTATCAGTCGTAGGTGAACAATAGGATTGTGTTTTCCTTGGATTCTTAACTCCGTAGGCTTATCATGCTTTGTTGAACCAACCCGATACCTTGTATGCAGAATTGATAAGTTATGTACCTTCTATTGAAGATAGGGATCAGAAGCAGTGTTTGATTAGAAGTGTGAGCATCCATGAATCAGATACATAATTGAGCAGTAACTGTACGTCTACGTCTGTACTAGTTTAGTTCTTGTAGGATTCTAAGTCCAAAAATATGTATAGCCAGAATAGAACTCTCATCATACTTGTATTAATTGTACTAGATTGCTAACTCTCTCCTATAAATAGAAGCATATGTAATCTCTATTTTTCATTAATAAAAACAAACAGTTCTTTTCTAAAACAGCTTGAGTTTTCTATATGGTATCATAGAAATAGAACTTTTCCATCTGCGTAAAAGTTTGAGAATTGAAAATTGTTTTTTTCAAAAACAGAAGCAATGTCTCCTTTAATTAATACTATATATACTTCCTCACTTTACCATCTTATTACCCCATGTCCCATCAAGCTTAAGCCAACTAAATATTTGATTTGGAGGACACAATTGATGTAGATGATTTAGGTTTTAAAAGTAACCTATCTCATCAAGGAGGCAACAACTGCATCACCATCTGCTAAACCTATCACAAAGGCTACTGAAACTAGCATCGAAAAGGATGTTAAAGATAGTAGTAATGAATATGATTGGGAGGAGAAGGATGTCTTACTCCAAAGTTGGATCTCAGGCACACCGTCTGAGGCGAGTATGTACTTGATAGTAGGATGCTCAACTGCCAAGGAATTATAGGAGTGTTTGGAGGAGGCCTACCTTCAAGCTACAAAGAACAAGGAGTTCCAACTTAAATAACAACTACAAAATGTTAAAGTTGGGAAGCAAGAATATTGATGAATGTATCAAAGATTTCAAAGGCATTTGTGTTGGACTTACAGCCATACATAAGCCTATTGATGAGGATAGCAAAGTTATCAACTTTACTAGAGGCTTGGGTCTCAAATACAAGACTTTCAGGACTGTCATGCTAGGTAAGGAACACTTTCCTACTCTATGTCAGTTTGTCAATGCTCTCAGGGGACATAACATAGAAGAGGATGAATAAGAAGTGGCATAACAACAACAAAATTTTAATATGGCATTCTCTGATCAAAAGGGTAGGGGCAGAGAAAATATACATTGAGGTAGAGGTAAGAATAACTTCAACTCCAAGTGAAGAGGTATAAAACCTATTGGACAAGGAAACAATAATTAAAGTAATCAAAATACTCAAAGTAAAAATCAAAACAAAGGGAAAGACAACTTTAATGCATGTCAGATTTATGGTAGGCATAAACACACTGCACTAAAGTGTTTCTACAAGTAGGATTATTCATATCAGGTTGCATATGAATTACCACAAGCACTAACTGTTGTGAATATACATAATACTTCAGCAGAAGAGGACACTATGTATGTCGACTCGAGAGCCAGAAATCACATGACAAACAACTCAGGTAATCTAACTAACCTTAAAGACTATAGTGGATCTGATAAGGTCATTGTTGGAAATGGCTCAAAGTTAGATATTACTCATATTGGGAATATAACTAAATCTAGTTTGAAATTAAAGAAAGTTCTTATTGTTCCTACTATTATTAAGAATTTGCTTTCCATTCATAAGATTTCAAAGGATAACTCATGTCTCTAGAATTTGATAAATCTAACTTTGTTATAAAGGGCAAGAAGAGAAGGACACTATTGGCCAAGGGATCTAGGAAAGATGGACTCTATGGGTTGGAGGATAACAACCTTTATGCCTTGATAGCATCAGTAGACTGGAAGAGCTCAGACAATATATGGCAGATAGATTAGGACATCCTAGTTTAAAGTCCTTACAAATTTTGAATAGAAATAGTTGCATTGGTGTTGGTAGTTGGAATAAAGTTCCTACTATTTGTTCTAGTTGTCAGGTAAGAAAAGGATGTAAATTGTCATTTGGCTTGACAAATAAAATTGAGAAAGAACCATTGTTGAAAATACATTGTGACCTTTAGGGACCTACTCCTGCT
The DNA here is from genome assembly GCF_002878395.1 of Capsicum annuum. Classification (NCBI taxonomy): domain Eukaryota; kingdom Viridiplantae; phylum Streptophyta; class Magnoliopsida; order Solanales; family Solanaceae; genus Capsicum; species Capsicum annuum. The sequence goes on along the minus strand of NC_061114.1, from coordinate 140,083,152 downwards.
GAATCTTCTCAACAAATGAGGTATTATGTCGTGTTTGTAGATGATAACATAAGGTTTACATGGATCTATCCATTGAAAAAGAAATCAGAATTTTTTGAAGTATTTCTCAAATTTTAGAAAATGGTGGAAAAACAATTCTCAAAAACTATAAAAACATTTCAGTGTGATGGAGGTGGTGAATTCATTAACATAAATTTTATTAAGCACTAGGATGACTGTGGAATTATTAGGCAATTTTCATGTCCTAATACACCAAAAACAAATGGCATCACTGTAAGAAAACACAGGCATATAGTTGCTTTGACCTTGCTGTTTCATGCCAAACTACTCTTGTTTCTATGGGTAGAAGCTTTCTTAACTGTTGTATTTCTCATAAACAGGCTTCCCTCCACAGTGCTAAAAATGGAAACTCCTTTTGTTAAGTTGTATGGTGCACAACCTGACTACAACAATCTCAAAGTGTTTGGATGCAAGTGCTTTCCCTATTTGAAAGGTAGCACAAAGTTCAGTCCTAAAACTTATCCTTGTGTATTTATTGGATATAGTAATCTACATAAGGGCTATAGGTATTATCACCCTCCAACAAGAAGAGTGTATATATCTAGACATCTGGTGTTTGATGAAGGCACATTGCCTTATGTACATTCAGATCAATCTTAGGAAAAAATTAATGTACCTACTCACCTAGCTACTTTTGTTGAATTTTTCTCCAAGTTGCAGGTTCCAAACATTACCAGCTCTACTTTAGGGAAAGTTTTGTGTAGCAGTTCTCATAATGTTAAAAAAGACAATAGTAGAAATACATTTGGTGATGAAGTATTTCATGTGCCTTTCGACCTAGATAATGATATCACTAATGATAAAGAATCAAAGAAGTTATTTCTGATCCTCATTCCCTAGTACATGATTCAACAGCCATGAAAATACAATTGCAAGGGGATTCCATTAGTATTCAATCAAATGATGAGTACACTGAATCAACAAGTCTAAAAACATCACAATCTAGTTCACCACAGCCTAATGTCCTCTCTATGAATGACTCTAAATGCATCCAGTTGGACGTTGATTTTTTAAAGATGTTTAACACTAACACTCAACGGCAGGAGTAGTGATAAATATTGAAGGTGACATTGGTGATAGTTCTGTAGCTCAAGCAGTTCCTCAAGGACATCGTATGGTGATAAGAAACATATCAAGGTTAGATAACACCACTCATAAGGCTCTTATTTCAACAAAAAAAGAGTCACACATAGAACCAAAAACCTTTAAGGAGGTGCTGAAGTCTCCACTTTGGCTTGCAACTATGCAAGAGGAGATTGATGCACTACATTGCAATCAAACTTGGACTTTGGTTCAGAGGACAGCAAGAATGAACATAGTGGGATCGAAATGGGTGCTTAAAACTAAGTTGAAGGCATATGGAACCATTGATCGGTACAAAGCGAGACTCATTTCCAGAGGCTTCTCTTAACTTGAAGGGATTAATTTTGAGGAGACCTTCAGTCTTGTGGTTAAGGCTATAACTATAAGAGTAGTCCTTTCAGTGGTTGTGAGTTCCAAGTGGAAAATCAGAAAGCTAGCTATCAAAAATTCTTTTCTACATGTCATCTATTGGAAAAAGTACACATAAGCCAGCCCCCTGGGTTTGCTGATCACAGATATCCAAATCATGTGTGTTTACTAAAAAGGCTTTGTATGGTCTTAAACAAGAACCAAGATCCTGGTTTGACAGGTTTAGTTTGCATTTACTTTACCTTGGTTTTCTATGCAATACAATATATCCTTCTTTGTTCACACTTCACTGTCATAAGGCAACAATTCTCCTTCTTTTGTATGTAGATGACATTATAGTGACAGGAAGAAATCAAGAAGATATCTCAGAAATTGTTACAAAGCTTGGGAAAGAATTTGTGATGAAGGATCTTAGACCTCTTCATTTCTTCTTTGGAATTGAGGTCAAATACTTCTCAGGAGGAATCCACTTAAGTTAAGGGAAGTATGTTGTTGAATTACTGAGCAAGACAGACATGACATAAGCAAAGGCAAGGCATACTCCTGTAGCTTAGAAACATGGACTGCATGAAGCTACTAGAAGTAGTGTAGATGTTTCTCTTTATAGAAGCATTATGGGTATTTTGCAATACTTAACCCTCACTCGACCAGATATAACTCATGCACTCACTCTAGCTAGTCAGTTTATGCAAAGACCTAAAAGTGAACACTTTTAAGGAGTCAAAAGAAAACTCAGGTATATCAAAGGAACTCTGCATCACAGACTCAGGATAATCTCACAATATCCTTGTCGACTGTATGGCTAATCAGATACTGACTAGGGGGGTGTCCTACTACAAGGAGGTCAAATACAAGTTATAGCATCTATCTTAGTGCAAATTGTATCTTATGGGTATCAAAAAGCAATCAATAGTAGATAGGTCTAGTGATGAAGCTGAATATAGAGCTTTGGCGGCCACTGCAGCTAAACCAACCTGGATCACCTACATTCTCCATGACATTTGAGTCTATCTAAAGATAGTACCTACCTTGTTCTATGATAATTTGAGTGCTCTCTACATGATAGTGAATCCAGTTATGCATGCTAGGACCAAACATATAGAATGGATTATCATTTTGTTCGCGAAAAGGTAACGAGAGGACAACTACTTACATAGTTTGTAAGGTCCAAAGATCAACTAGCTGACATCCATATGAAGGCTTTGACAAAGTAGATGTTTGTTGGTTTTTGAAAAAATCTAGGAGTGATTGTTCTACCTCTCACTAGCTTGAAGGGAAGTGTTGAAGATAGGGGTCAGAAGTAGTGTTTGATTAGGAGTGTGAGTAGCCATGAATCAATTACATAATTGAGCAGTAACTGTATGTCTATGTCTATACAAGTTTAGTTCTTGTAGGAGTCTAAGTCTAAGCATATGTATAGCTAGAATAGAACTCTCATCATACTTGTATTACTTGTACTAGGTTGAAAACTCTCACCTATAAATAGGAGAATATGTAATCTCAATTTTTCATCAATAAAAACAAATAGTTTTCTTCCAAAATAGCATGAGTTTTGTACACATTCTACAATCTTTTGGACAAGCAGAAGGATTTCACCCTTTATTTTCTGAGTCTCGGGATGTCGCCTTACTAACCCTTAACTTGATCCCAGTTAAGTATTACCTTTTGAGTCTCTAGTTATTAGATAAAATCTAACCATCTTATTTAGATAAAACCCAGTAGCGTGGATCAACAGTTAAACACCTAATTACTGCTGTCATTATCTTTTCCTAGTCACTACTCCTCTTTTGGAGTGAGTAGCAATATTCTAGGTGGGATCCTAATATGTACACCCATTAATAAAAATATTAAAGTGGAGATAATACAATGCATGCATGAGTATCAATTCAGAACAACAATAGCACTTCCCCTACTTCGTCAATCCGTCAGGGTTTTCACAACCCTAACTAAGGGTTCTTAGCCACTCATGCTTGTGAAGTAATCAACAACATTCATGATTGAAATCATAATATGAAATCACAGTAAAAAGAAGTAAAACCCAAAATTGTAACTGAATTAATCAACCAAAGTCAATAGAAGAGAATTCCAAGACTAAAATTGAATCTCAGAATCAAAATATATGTGTAAGTATCAAGAGTGCGTAACTTCTACTAAAAAATACATAAGGGATATTTATAGTACATGAGGAAACCCCAAAACCAAATCCCGAATGAAAAAGGAGAAATAATGGTTGGTGGCTACTTGTGGTCCCTACGTGCACCCTGGCCTAGGGCACATGTGGTACATCCGGCATTCAGGGTGGGCACATGTGCCCAGGCCAAAAAATCCTGCAAGTTAGTTCTTGGAATTTTAGACTTCTGACACATGCTTTGCCTACATATGGTCCACATGTGCTACATGTGGTCCGCATGTTGACTTAGCATGTGCCCGAGTTATTTTACAACTCTTTTTCATTTTTGCAAATTTTTTGGCCATAAACAATCCGAAAAGTGTCGAACATTCATAATTTCTCCCATAGGTAGCCAAAGTTACCTTTTTCATGAACTTAGCATCCAAAATATGATTTCCAGCAAAACATATCAAAAACGCATCATATCTACCAAAACAACCTCAGAAACATGCATATTTTCCCGTTTTAAGCATCAAAAGTGTTATATTTCTATAGTCGTGTGGTTTAATAAGCTGATAATGAGCTAATGGTGTTCTAATTGTGATATTTAAAAGAGCATTTTTACTTATGAAAAGATTGTTAGTAGCCATGTGGCCGACGTTAAATTTCAATATTACTGTGAGAAGTGATTAGATTGGATACCACGAGCTGACATGGTGATAATAATAATAATAATATTAATATTAATAATAATAATAAATAAATAAATAAATTGATAATGAAGTGATCCAAAGTGATGAATCCAATAAATAATCCCAAAAAAATGATCACAAAGTTTTAGTAATTAAATTACTCCTTTTTCAAGAGTATGTATAAGGTTTGTTAATGAGACTTGAGTTTTCTAGTGTGTGTTACTGAGATATGAGTTGACTTGTATTCCCTACTTGATTGTATCCTTGAGATTGTGTGACATGTGCTTATAAAAATAAACTCTGTACTTTATATGTTGGTGTAACGCCCCAAAAAGGGGTCCTGAGACGTCACACGATGCTCAAGTCTATGAGTAGCCTTAAGCTTACCCTGTAGGCTAACTACTAAATCTAAAACTCATAATAGGGAAGTATAGATATATAATCAAGCTAAAATGTAGAATTCTGTATGAGCTAAGCTGAAATTGTCTAAATATAATATTTGCAAATACTAAACTCAAGTGTCTGATCAATAAATACTGAGAATCTAAATTATATCTAGTAGTCTGACAAGCCTCTACTACTAATGCTAGAGAGTCACTAGGACAAACCCCCAACTGACTTGAACTGTCTAAAAATGCTGAATCATCTATACTAATAAGCTAAAAAACTAAAAGATTAAGTCCCCAAACTATGAGGACTCACCTGCTGTCGGGATGTAGATAGAGATGCTTGAAATCACTCACGTTGTTGAAACTGAGCACCAAAACCCATATTATGAGACAATGTAGCACATAAATGTATATGTGGATCAATACTTATGGATTGTATAGAGTATATGGGGGTGAATGCACAAGAGAATCAATATCTCAATATTATTGTAAAATTGTAGAAGAATATATGCTAAATGCAGATAACTCACTTAAGCTGGAATATCTAAATACTGAAAATCATAATCATGAATAGAAAAACATATTGCATAGATCTAGTGAGTCATAACATTTAGTTTCTAAAAGTTTAACTTGTATTATATCTTTAAATCGTGTTGTGTAAGTGTATAAAGGACTCACTTTTATATTTGAAATCTGGAAGCTGACACTTGTAACTAATGCCTCATATAAAGCAATATCTGAATAAAATTTATGATCCTTTAACCTTAGTTTCTAAAAGTTTTTATGTTATTCCTTACTCTTCTCTGTAAGCTATGGGGAAATACTCTTAAAAACTATTCTGTAAGTCTTTACTATTAGGGAGGTTCTTCTAACCAACATACACTATGTGAGCTATCATAGTGTCCAACGTCTAGTTCCCTTATAGGAAAACCTCACATTGGGGAGAGGTGTCATACTTTTGCCAGGGAGTATAACCTAATCTAAGTGATCACATCTGTATCTGACATCCATATAGAAATGGAAATAATCTGATAATCTAAACCTACATTGGCTCGTAGCTCTGGGGCATGTGAACATACCGAACTCGGTGCTAAATACTACTCCCCTTAATTTGTATGCTCATTCTATTGGAAATCCACTTTAAAACTAGTATAAATGGTTTAAAATAAAACCAACTGTATATCTGTTAATATAAGTTGTAACTAAAACTGTAAAATGGATTTCATTTCTAAGCTGAGATCAAAAGATCAAATCTTTATTAAAATCTGAAAATAACTAGTCTTGGGATGCTTAAATCATAGTCATTCTTGAAATATCATCATATAAACTAGGGATTAATAACCCATGATTCAAATTAATGTCAAAACATCATAATTTTCATGCTTGATAATGTAAATATTGGTAATTCAATTCAATATCTGGAATTTTCTTCAATACGCATGAAAATACAAAAGTATTCATGTAATTCAACATCTAATTCACTTGAAATATCATAATCTTGCAAATAGCAATATTGGGTATAAACCCTAATTCAAAACTCATGTAAAATTATCTTCAAAGACTAATTTTGGGCACAAGGATGAAAGGATTATCCTTGTTGAAAAACACCCACATACCTTAATTAATGTTTAGATGAAGAAACTTGGACTTTGAGTTCCTACTTGTGCTCTTGAAGATAGATTCTTGAAGTTATTGGATCGGGAATCTTTAATTATGAGCTATCTTAGGAAAACAATAGTGGATATTGGATTTCTTGGGGATGAATATTTGATGTTCTAGGGTTTCTTTGAGAGAAAGTTGATGAAAAGTGAGCATAATAGGATTAGAAGAGGTTTTATCCTCTGTTAAGACTAAATTTCCCTTTAAAAATTTTACTCAAAACTGGAAAATCCTGATTTTGCCATCCACTGTGATGTGATGCTATCGCGGTGGCTTACTGGAAAAGGGACAATTACTATTTTGGCCTTTGACGTGATGCAGTGAATCGCATTGCGTCACTATAAAATGACGAGTGCCATTTTGCACTTCACTGCGATGCGGTGTCTGTCCAATTTGGAATTTTGGTGCAATATAGGCAAATCGCGGGGAGCTACTAGAATGAAACGAATGGGAACTGGAGCTTTACCGCGATGCAATGTAATTGCGGTGCTTCACTGGAAATCGTACAATTGCAATTTCGTCCTTCACCGCGATACGGTGCCTGTCGAAATACCCTATTGTTCTCACTAAAATTTCCATAACTTCTCAATCGTGTATCAGATTGAGGCGAAATTGGTATCGTTGGAAAGTTAGGCCAATTATCTACACATTGGTGGGTTTAGAACTTGAAAATTCTATATGTATTTAGAGTTATTTATTTTTATAGTTGACCCTTGACATTTTAGGATCTAAACTGAGCTAAGAAAAAGTATGGGGTATTACAATATCTCCCCATTGGGAATATTCGCCCTCGAATGAGACTAGTTAAACTGAAGATACTGAGCAACTATGGCTATTTGCTAGCATGCAAAACTAAAACAAAATGGCATGTTTTATATTAAATCATACTAAGCGACTGAACAAGTTTGCGAATGCATGAATTTATATGAAGATAACTATATGATTGAATCTGAGACTGGAAAAGAACTGAATTAAGAAGGACTGTTACCTTCAACTGAATTTGAGTTCATGGAGAAAAGGTAAGGATACTTGGTATGTTTGTCTGCTTCTGCTTCCCAAGTAGCACCCTCAACAGACTGATTTTTCCACAGAACTTTGACCAAGGGAACTTCTTTGTTCCTTAGTCTACGGATCTGATGATCAAGAATCGCTATCGGAACTTCTTCGTATGAAAGACTATTCTGAATATTTGTACTTTCTAGAGGGACTATTATAGCTAAATCATCCATGCACTTCTTCAATAAGGACATATGGAACATTGGATGAACTGATGACAAATCTGCGGGTAGCTCAAGCTCATATGCTACCTTTCCAACACGACTCAAAATTTTGATGGGTCCTATATATCAGGGACTAAGCTTCCCCTTTTTACCAAATCTCTTTACCCCCTGCATGGGTGAAACCTTCAAATACACAAGGTCATTTACTTCAAACTCAAAATTTTTCCTTCGTATATTTTCATAAGATTTCTGATGACTCTAAGCTGCTTTCAATCTCTCTCGAATTAACTGAACTTTTCCATGGATTCAAACACCATATCTGGACCAAGCAAAATGGCCTCACCCACTTCGAACCAACAGACCGTTGATCTACATCTCCGCCTATAAAGAACCTCAAATGGGGACATCTGAATACTAGATTGGTAATTATTATTGTAGGCAAACTCAATCAACGACAAGGGGTAATCCTAACTGCCTTTGAAACCAAGAACGCATGCCCTCAACATATCTTCTAACGTCTGAATGGTCCTCTCTGCCTGACCATATATCTATGGATGAAAAGCTGAACTGAGATGAACTTGGGTACCAAGACCCTTCAGAAAGGCTTTCCGAAACTGAAAGGTAAACTAAGTACACCTATCTGAGATAAAGGACAAGGGAACTCCATGTAATCTAACCAACTCTCTAATATACATATTAGCATAATCTTCAGCTGTGTAGGACATATGAACTAGCAAGAAATAGGTTGATTTGATCTGTCTACAATAACCCAAATTGAATCATGTTAATGACGCAAATGAGGTAATCCTATCACAAATTCCATGTTCACCTCCTACCACTACCAAGTAGGAATACCAAACTCCTGCAATATGCCACTTGGTCTTTGGTGCTCTACCTTAACCTATTGACAAATTACACACTTGGCCATAAATTCTACTATATCTTTCTTCATACCACTCCACCAATAGACTTCTCGCAGATCGCGATACATCTTGGTGGCTCCTGGATGAATGGAATAACTCACACCATGCACTTTTTCCATGATTCGCTGCCTCAAATCATCAACACATGGCACACATAATCTACTCTGGTATCTCATCACACCATCTCCCCCTTGGGAGAAAACCTCTACCTTTTGGTCTTTAACTGAACCCTTCAGTTTAACTAAACTAGGATCCCTATCCTGCTTCTCTTTTACTTCCAAAACTAGCGAAGATTCTGAACTACTCTAAACCCAAATATTTCCTTCAGCTGAGTCAGCCAAACTCACACCTAATCTAGCTAACCGATGAACTTCTCAAACTAACTCTCTCTTATCATCTTCCACATAAGCAACACTACCCATATACAGTCTACTAAGGGTGTCAGCCAATACATTGGCCTTGCCTGGATGATATAACTCACTCATATCATAATCCTTCAACAATTCTAACCATCTTCTTTGACGAAGATTTAACTCCCTCTAAGTAAACACATACTACAAACTTTTGTGGTTCGTAAACACATCAAGATGCACCACATAAAGATAGTGCCTCCAAATTTTCAATGCAAACACAACAATAGCTAACTCGAGGTTATAGATAGGGTAGTTATTTTTATGATGTTTAAGCTGTCTAGAGGTATAGTCTATATAACCTTACCCCTTTACATTAAAACACAACCCAGACTGATTCTAGAAGTAGCAAATTAAACAATGAACCCATCTGAACCATCTGGTAGTGCTAAAACTGGGGCTGAAGTGAGTCGAGTCTTCAACTCCTGAAAACTCTTCTCACAGGAATTTGACCACCAAAAATTAACTTTCTTCTGAGTTAATCTAGACATAGGGGATGAAATAGATGAAAAACCCTCAACAAAACACCTGTAATAACTAGGTAAACCCAAGAAACTTCTGATGTCTGATGGAGAAATGGGTTTAGGCCAGTTTCTTACTGTTTTTGTCTTTTGGGGATTAACTTTAATACCATCACTGGAAATAATATGACCGAGGAAAGCTACTAACCTTAGCCAAAATTCACATTTGCTGAATTTGGCAAACAATTGGTGATCCCTAAGAGTTTGCATCATAATTATAAGGCGTTCTGCATGATCATCCTCACTTCGAGAATAGACAAGAATACATCTATAAAGAGTATGACAAACATGTCCAAATACTATTTCAACATTCAGTTCATCAATTCTATGAAGACTGCTAGGGCATTTGTTAGCCTGAAAGATATGACTAAAAACTCAAAATAACCATAACGAGTTCTGAAAGCTGTCTTTAGGATATCACATTCCCTTACTCTAAGATGATGATAGACGGATCTAAGGTCTATCTTGGAGAAATAACTTGCACCTTGGAATTGGTCGAACAAGTTATCAATCCTAGGAAGAGGATATTTGTTTTTGACTGTGTCTTTATTCAGCTGACGATAGTCAATGCACATTTCGCAAAAAACTATATTTGTTTTGAACGAATAGGACGGGAACGCCTTATAGAGAGACATTGGACCTTATGAAACCCTTGTCTAGGAGGTTTTTAAGCTGCTTTTTTTCTCTTTAAGCTCTGCTGGAGCCATACAATATGGAGGAATAGAGATGGGCTGAGTATCTGGAAGAAGGTCAATACCAAATTCTATTTCCCTATCGGAAGGTACCCCAGGCAAATCATCGGGAATAATATCAGGAAACTCATTGACTTTATGAACTAATTGAATCATTGGAGTCTCAGACTTAGTGTCTTTGACTCAAACTAAATGATAGATACACCATTTTAAGATTAACTTTCTGGCTTTAAGATAGAATATGAAATGACTCTTGGGAGATAGAATATGAAATGACTCTTGGGAGACACTGAATTACCTTCCCACTCAAGGACTTGCTCATCTAGAAACTGAAACTTCACCACTTAGGTGCGACAATCTATGGATGCATAATAGGATTGGAGCTAATCTATACCAAGAATAAGGTCAAATTTGACCATATCTAACTCTATTAAATCTACTAACGTGATTTTATGAAGGACAATGATAGGACACTTTCTATAGATCTATTTGGCAACAACTGACACACCCACTGGGGTAGAAACTAAGAAGGGCTCAGGGATCATTTCAGGACCTATTTTAAAATCTACTGCAACTAGTAGGGTCACATAAGAGAAACTCCCCCTAGGGTCTAACTGCACATAAACATCAAGATGAAAAATACGAAGCATACCAGTAACAACATCTGGTGAATCCTCCTACTCCTGATGGGATGGTAAAGCATAAAAACAATTCTGGTGCTAATAGCCACCAGCACTGATAATACATCATGAGGAGGTACTGGGTGACCTAGAGGAGCTAGTGCATTAGTAGCCTGAATCTGGGGATGTGCATCCTTGTTTCCCTTCTTAGCATGCGGACACTCTTTGATTCTATGTCTCAACTTACCACAACCATAACAACCTTTCTATCTCAACAAACACTCACCTTGATGATTCTTACCACACTTAGCACATGTAGGATAATTAGGTTTTTCACTCACACTATTCTGAGATCTAGATATAGAAGTCTTACCCCACTGCTCTTGTCTAGCTCTGGAAACGGGAGCACTAGCTGAAAATGGTGCCAGCATAGATAAATGATTCTGAAATCGCAAACAATTTCCCCCTCTAAAATTTTTCTGGCCGTACTCAAACTACCTGATTCTAGACTTCTTATTTCCCCTCTCTTTTTTATTTAAATTTTTGTCTCAATCTGCTGGGCATGAATCATCAACCTAGCAAGATTCAAGTCACCAAAAAATATGGAAGTCCTACACTCCTTGACTACCAAACCAGATACTCCAGTAACAAACTTACTCATCTTGCCCTAGGGTCAGCCATTGTATCCGGGGCATACTTAGACAACTGGTTGAACTTAAGGCAGTACTCTTTCACTGTCATTGAGCCCTGTCTCAAGCTTACCAACTCCTCTAACTTAGTTTATTTTATTTTATATAGAAAGAACCTATCTAGAAATGCATCCTAAAACACCTGCCAATTAATAGGAGTTGCATTTTTACCTCTACCATTCTTCCACCTAACTACCCAATCATATATTATATCCTTCAATCTATAGGATGCCAACCCTACAACTTTCTCTTCTGTAACATACATAATTCGAGTGATCTTTCTTATCTCCTCTAAGTAGAGTTGTGGGTCCTTACCTGCTTTTGACCTAAAGAACTCAGGCGGATTCATTCTCATAAAGTCTCAGATTATGGCTGCTACTAAATCATCATTCTGCTGAAGTGGGATAGTCGTCTAATGGTTGCCCTAAATATTAGCAGTCACAGCTTAGGCCAACACCTAAAAGGTAGCCTATAATTCAGTATGGGATACATTCTCATTTAGAGAGTCAATAGTCTGAGGCGGTTGGTTATCATTTTTGCAGGCGTTAGCTCGACGAGGAGGCATAATCAATTGTCACATAGGAGAACGAGTTAAAAGCAGATAGAGATACTATAAACATGATAGATCATAAAAGAAAAAGATGGTTTCCTAAAAATGTCACATAGCCTCATAGTCATAAATGTGGCATATTTCATACCCATGATCAAGACTCTACGCAACGTGGCTTGTCTGACTCCCTAGGACTCTTATAACCTTAGGCTCTGAGACCAAGTTTGTAACGACCCAAAAATGGGTCCCGAGATGTCACAAGGTGCTCAAAAGTATGAGTATCCTTAAGTTAACCCTGTAGGCCATCTATAAAATCTAAAACTCATAATAGGAAAGTATAGATATATAATCAAGCTAAAATACAGAATTCTGTATGAGCTAAGCTGAAACTATCTGAATATAATATTTGAAAATACTAAAATCAAGAGTCTAATCAATCAATACTGAGAATCTAAATTATATCTAGCAGTCTGACAAGCCTCTACTACTAATGCTAGAGAGTCACTGGGGCAAACCCCCAACTGACTCAAACTGTCTGAAAATGCTGAACCATCTATACCAATAAGTTAAAAACTGAAAGACTAAGTCCTCAAACTATGAGGACTCACCAGCTGTCGAGATGTAGATAGAAATGCTCGAAATCACTCACGCTATTGAAACTGAGCACCTGAACCTATATTATGAGATAATGTAGCACAAAAATATATATGTGGATCAGTACTTCTGGATTGTACAGAGTATATGGGGGTGAATGCACAAGATAATCAATATCTCAATATTATTATAAAATTGTAGAAGAATGAAAGCTAAATTTAGATGACTCACATAAGCTGATATATCTGAAAACTGGAAATCATAATCATGAATAGTAAAACATATTGCATAGATATAGTGAGTCATATAATTTAGTTTCTAAAAGTTGTACTTGTATTCTATCTTTAAATCATGTTGTCTAAGTGTAGAAAGGACTCACTTTTATATCTGAAATCTGAAAACTGACATCTGTAACTAATGCCTCATATAAAGCAACATTTGTATAAAATTTGCAAGCCTTTAACCTTAGTTTCTAAAAGTTTTTCTGTTATTCTTTACTCTTTTTTGTATGCTGTGGGGAAATACTTTTAAAACCTATTCTGCAAGTCTTTACCATTAGGGAGGTTTTTTTAACTGACATACACTATGTGAGCTATCCTAGTGTCCAACGTCTAGTTCTCTTATAGAAAAACCTCACATTGGGGAGAGGTGTCATACTCTTGCCAAGGAGTATAACCTAATCTAAGTGATCACATCTGCATCTATCATCTATATAGAAATAGGAATAATCTAAAAATCTGAACCTACGTTGGCTTATAGTTTTGGGGCATATGAATATATCCAACTCGTGCTAAATACTACTCCCTTTAATCTATATGCTCATTCTATTGGAAATCCACTTTAAAACTAGTATAAATGGTTTTAAATAAAAACCAAGTGTATATCTGTTAATATAAGCTGTAACTAAAATTGTAAAGTGGATTCCATGTCTAAGTTGGGATCAAAAGATCAAATCTTTATTAAAATCTGAAAATAACTAGTCATGGGATACTTAAAGCATAGTCATTCTTGAAATATCATCATACAAACTAGGGCTTAATAACCCATGATTCAAATTCAAGTCAAAACATCATAATGTTCTTGCTTGATAATGTAAATATTGGTAATTCAATTCAAAATTGGACATTTCTGTAATACGGATGAAAATACAAAAGTAGTCATGTAATTCAACATCTAATTCACTTGAAATCTCATAATCTTGAAAATAGTAATATTGGGTATAAACCCTAATTCAAAACTCATGTACACTCATGTAAAATTATATTCAAAAACTAATTTTGGGCATAAGAATAAAAGGATTATCCTTGTTGAAAAACCCCACATACCTTAATTGATGTTTAGATGAAGAAACTTGGACTTTGAGTTCCTACTTCTACTCTTGAAGATAGATTTTTGAAGTTCTTGGATTGGGAATCTTTAATTTTGAGCTATCTTGGGAAAAGAATGGTGGAATTTGGATTTCTTTGGGATGAAGGTTTGATGTTCTAGGGTTTCTTTGAGAGAAAGTTGATGGAAAGTGAGCTTAATAGGCTTAGAATAGGTTTAATCCCCTGTTATTCACGATTTGGGGCTTGGGAAAAGACTAAATTGCCCTTTTAAAATTTTAACGAAACTAGAAAATTTTGATTTTACCACCCACTGTGACGCACCACTATCGCAGTGGCTTCTGGAAAAAGGACAATTGCCCTTTTAGCCTTTGACGTGGTACGGCGTAATCACGTTGCATCACTAAAAAAGAACGAGTGTCATTTTGCACTTCACCATGATGCGATGTCTGTCCAATTAGAAATTTTGGCGCGATACAGGATAATCACGGGTAGCTACTAAAATGGGACGAATAGGAACTAGAGCTTCCCCTTAATGCAATGTAATCGTGGTACTCCACTAAAAATTGGGCAATTGAAATTTCGTCCTTCACCGCGATGCAGTGCCTGTTGAAATGCCCTATTGTTCTCACTAAAATCACCATAACTTCTTAATCGAGTATCGGATTGAGGTAAAATTGATATTGTTAGAAAGTTGGGCCAATTACCTACACATTGGTGGGTCTAGAGCTTGAAAATTCTACATGTATCAAGAGTTATTCATTTTAGTAGTTGACCCTTGACATTCTAGGAACTAAACTAAGCTAGAAAAAAGTATGGGGTATTACAGTTGGTCGATTTGCTTCATTTATACTTGTTGTAGTCATTGCTTACACGATTAACTCATTGTTATTCTTCAATATTATAAGAGAGTATTTGGTTGTTAGCCTGAGATTTTAGTGTGAGTTGTCTATGAGTAATGATTTGATCTTATGGATGTGGATAATGGAAAAGGTAATGAAAATAAAGGGGTGATACTGATGGTTTAGTATTGCATTATCGGGGATGGTGTGAATTAATGAGGTTAGACTATACTAGTGGTGAATATAATCTCATTAATAGAGTTAGGGAATTGTAAATTATATAGGAAAAGGCTACAATGATATTACAACCTTAGTTGAATTATATTTCATTTAGGATGTCATGATTTCTTTTCTTTGATTCTATTTTATGATTATGTGGACTAACTCTGATCGATCGATGATGCCTACCAGTACGTGTGTTTGTATTGATCCTACTCTTCTATATTCCTTTTTGGGGTGTAGAGTGGATTAAAATTAGTTTGTAGAGCTAGATGTATTACGATATTTAACATTAACTTTTGAACTTTCTTTCGGACAGATGTTGGAGTCTTTTTTGTTATTTATTTTATTATCAATCTATTCTGTAATAGGTACCTCTTGTATATGTCTGACAAGGTCTTAGGATAGTGAAGGACAATTGTCAGAAGTTTCTGAAAAGTTTATTTATTGATATTTAATTTACTTTGTTATGTTTAACTCAGTATTCTCTTAAAAACATAATTTTTCCACATATTTTTTATTAGGTAATAAGGGTTCTCTAGCTACTTAGAATAGCTTAAATGCCTCCACGGTTCATTAGTTTGGGTAGTGACATATAAACTGGCATTTTGAAATAATACACGATAATTTCTTTAGCATCAACTTAATTGGAGTTAGCGCTCACATATTATACATCTACTTTGAGCTACAATTTAGAAGAGACGTGACGATTATGACTAATAAATATGAAACTACTGGCTATTTCATTCTATAAATAGTATGTCTGCTTCATAATAATATTTTTTCTTCCATGATATTTCAAAAGTAAATTGTGCAAGGCTATAAAATTTAGACAATAAATGAAAATGTACATCGACAAAAACAATAAAAACATACGCAACATATTATGCCATAATAATGTATTTCATTTACAAAGGACGAGACATTTTAGAAAAACAACAATATTTTTTCTTCTTCAACACAGCTTGCACGTAATCATGCATTACTCTTTCCGATTTTTTCTCTTCTTTAGGAATAATCGTCCTTTATTTCTTTAATATATTTTTCAAATGATTGGTTGTTGTTTGTTAAGATTTAATTACTAGATTTAAAAATTAAAAAAAAAAGTGAAAAATAGTGAATCGGTCAAAAAATACATATTCTGGCCAATGTGATTCTTGTGTTAGTTTGTCCAAAGTTAAGATATTTTTGTGTTAGAAAAAATAATTAAGTTAGTTTTGTGAAACAAAAAGTAATAGTTAACTTACCATCTCCTTCTTTGAAATTTACTCTTATTTTTCTAATAGCACCTTCAATTACTATAACAACTAGCTTAGACATATGTAGGATCAAGATTTGAATTCTAGAGATTCAGAAATCTATTCAACCAATTCACTATTTGAATAACTGAGTTAGAAATATAAATATTTATATATTTTAGTGGATTTTCTTAGGAGTTCGATTAAACCTTAAGACTTACCCCGCACATCTACCCGTGAGCCTAGTATAAAGGAATATAGTTATAATTAATGTTGGACCGCTTTGACAAAGAGGGAGGTCCATACCCTATGAGATAGGCCTCCTTGTATAAGCATATATATGTAACCTATGGCGCTTAAGTCACCATTAATTAATGTTGTTGAAATTACAATAAAATTTCAATTAAAAATTACAAATGAAATAAATAAATAAAAATCTTCTTCTTGACTGAGACGCAGATATTGCGCTCTCTTTAAAGAGATTCAAACCCACTGCAACTAATATTTTCACCGGTCCAACATTAATCTTCTTGACTTGTCCCCTATAGAATACAACAACCTTATCAAAAAGAGCAACTCTACAACTCTGGACAAGAGTTGAATTCAAAGCTCCACAAAAAGAACACCTCCCTTCAACTAATAAACTCTCTTTTTTACTTACTTTTGTGAACTGTATATTTTCTTGTACTTATAAGAATATGCAAGGTCAACTCTATTTATAGGTGATGAAGTCTTTCTTGTATTGAATAGGATGAAATAGGAGTAGTAAAGAGGAAAGATCAACATTCTATATGTTATAAGAGTTACAAGAGTAATGAAGATAATAATGGTAGAAGTTACAAGAGTTACAAGAAACTTATGTCCACATTCTATCATCACTAAACATGTGTTTAAAGGCATAAGAGCTACAAATAAATAAAAGTTGAAGGTTGGAAGGAAAACAACCATGCAATTGTGGGAGTAATGCTATTATATGCCAAATAATGGCATTAAGTCAAAAGGTGTAATTGCTCCACAATCAACAATTTCAAAAGGTAGGAGTTATTCACTGTAATAAAAATATATAGCAACAAAACTCCCATGTCCCTCTGACTTTAAATGGCTACATATTGTCATGATAATTAGAAATTAATAAATATTATAATTAATATTAAAATTACATAAAACAACAGTCTTCTACTCATTTTAGTATTAACAAAAGAGAGTCTACTAGCCAAAGGAAGACTATCATACATAATGAAGGTATGCTCTACATTGAACCTCCACTTAATAAAACAAAAAATTTTACTCTAGAGTCATAGTGGTCTCAGACTTGAAAGACTGCTTAAGGAAAGTAAAAAGTTACTGCTTATACATAATAATCAACTTGTTGACATAAACTTTATAGCCAGCGTATTACAGCCTTGTGTTATCCCAGTTTCATGAGTGTTATTGAGAATGAGCCTAGTTCTCATAGGAAATGACCTACTTCCACACTCACATAGCTGAAATCTGTCAAGAGTGATCTTTTAATTTTAGCACTCCACTCATACGAGCTAAATATCTTCATTAAGAGTTTTTTTTAAATCTCATCCTCACAAATCATTGCAAGTAAATACACTCACACTATATGGAGAGATAAAAAAAATAATACATTTTTCACAACAAGTCATTAGGTGATTCATTTTTTCCATTGAACCTGATTATAGAATCTTTAGTCCCCAGATTGGTTTTCTCACATATGGCTTAGGAATTTATAGGCTTTAATCTCATACCCCTCGATGTGCTCCAAACCATTTCTCTTGCTAAGGCCTTAGTCAATGAATATGCAAGATTATCACAAGATTTGACATTATCAACATCAACGGTATCATTTGTCAAATATAATCTCACATTACTGTGTTTTCTCATTATAGGTCTGGATTTACCATTATAATAACAGTTTTGTACTCAACCAATTGCAGCGGTGCTATCACAATGAATTAAAATAAGAGGAATTGGCTTTTCAAAATAAGGAATTTGAAATAAAAATATCTCAACCTATTCACTTCCTCACTAGCTTAAGCTAAAGCAATTAGTTCAGCCTCCATGGTAGAGTTATCAATAATTATTTGTTTGTTAGATTTTCAACAAATAGTACCATCACCCAAAGTAAAATATAACCAGTAGTAGATAAGGAGTCACCTGATAAAGTGTTCCAATCTGCATCACAAAGCCTTCAAGTACAATAGGATATTTCTTATATAACAAACCACAATTTTTCATCCCAATTAAATATCTCATTACTCTCATTACAGCATGTCAATATTTATTACCTGGCTTGCCAGTAAACCTGCTAAGTACATCTACTGTATATATGCAATATCAGATCTAGTGCTAAGTCACATATCTCAAAAATCCAATTATACTAGCATGTTTATTTTGATTTATAACATGCTTTACACTTTCAATAGGAAACAAGTGAACGCTATAATCAAATAGAGTTATAACATGCTTGCAATTAAGAAAATTATATTTTTCAAAAATTTTCTCAACATAATGTGACTGGTCTAAGAAAATTCCATCACATATTCTAGTAATTTTATTCCTAGAATAAAATTTGCCTCATCAAGATCTTTGATGTCAAAATGACTTCTAAGAATATTTTTAGTCTCTCCAATAATATTTATGTTAGAGTCAAAAATTAATAAATTATCAACATATAAGCAAATAACAACATGCGAATTATTCCAAGACTTATGATATATGCACTTATCACACTAATTAGTATTAAACTCATTATGATTCATGCAAGAATCAAACTTTTCATGTAATTGCTTTGGTGCCTGCTTTAAGCCATATAGAAATTTAGTAAGTTTACACACTTTGCTTTCTTGGTCGGCTTCAATAAAACACTCGGGTTGTTTCATGTATGTAATGACCCATTTCGTTACTAAATTATTTATAATAAATTCTTGAAAATTCTTAATTTTCATTCTTCAATATTAACTTGTGTCCAAAATAGCCAATATTTTATTTATTAGGTCACCTCAAACTTTCCGGCGAAGATTTTAGCCTTCGGATGTGTCTAGATAGACTCAAGCCCAGGGAATTTATTTATTAATGAGTGATAATATCAATACTTTAGTTTTAAAGTTCTTTAGGTATGAATTATTCTTTCCAATACAGTTTCGATATGGGTTTCTATTAGGGCCAACTTCAAACAATCATATCTCACATAATATAATGAGTTAGGGATCCCAATACCTACCAAATCAAAGATCTCTAATTCCTCTTTGCAACGCAATAAATCATTCCTCAATCCAAATTAGGAGTAAAAAGTTATGACTATTTTACGGAGCACTATCCGGACTGAATGGGATTTCATTGTAGCAAAAATTTTGATGATATTTAAATCAGCTTCAGCCGTATTTTAGGTCTAAAAATTCAAAATTTCATTCTCCAATCCTAGAAAGCTGATTTTCCAAAGCTTAAGGTGAAATTTAATCGTTGACGTAAATTTTTCCATTATTTTCTTCGTCTTTTAATTCTTTAACATCTTGAAATCCTTAAAAAGATCTTTAATGGTGAAATTCTTTTAGGGAATACTCATGAATGTTTTTAATATGACCTAGAGATGATTCTAAACTATAAATTAAAAATTCCTAACATGAATTTCATAAGCTAATTATGAATTTTAATGGTTAGGAACCTTGAATTCCATAAAGATGAGACTTTTAGCATAAAAACTCCATTAATGGAGACGGGTTAAGCTTGAATGAGCTAATTAACGATTAATTGAACTTGAAAAATGATATAAACCTTGAATTAAGGGTAGAATTAGTGGGTTTGAATTCCCAAGATATTTTTTTAAAGAGTAATTATTTAATTACTCTTATAATTGCTTGATTTTTAGAAGATTGATTATGTCAAGGCATGAGGGAAAGGAAAGAGTATCTTTGTTGCGGCTTACCAAAAGCTTGGCGTCCAGGTATGTTAGGTTTAATGAGTAGAATATTGTGTTATTTTATATTTTTATAATTTAAAATTGATGGGAGAAAGCATATCTAGGCCTGCGGGCATGGAGTTGAGGTGGATAAAGATACGAGAACTTAACTTTAATACCGAAAACTATATTATTGATTAATTATGTGATACTTGTGATATTATGTGCTATGTCCCCATAAGGAGATTGTTGTAAATGAAATATGTGGACATGATAGTTCTTAGTTATTCTAGTGATGAATCTAGTTGAGTTATAATGATATTAAGTTGCATGTATTGGACCATAATATGATGAGGAGGATCATGATAGGATCAAGTATTGATGAGCATAGTAATATCTAAATGATAGATGACTCAAATAAGTGTAATAATTGTATTATATGAAAAGGGTAGTGACATTTTAATAATTAATGAGTAAGTAATTCTCCAATAGTGACTTGCATGCTTAAGTATTAAATTGTGATTAATTTTATGATATTTTTATTTTGGTATTGATAAAAGCACTTTATCTATTTGATGCCCATGAGAGATAAATTGGTGATAATGATGATTTATTAAAATGTGCCTATAAGAGGCTTGTTTAATAATAATAACTCCTTGTATTAATTTCATGAATGGCTTGTTGATGACTGTGATAAATTATTGAAATAATGCCCGTGAGAGAGTCAAAATATTGATAAATAAAAGCACTTGATCAAATGTTTTTATGATTTTAAGTACACTTATAAATTTAGTACGTCGTATTGCATCCTGAAAGATAGTGTGAATTTAACAAAATGTATATAGAAGGTTAGAATTTAATTGGAGTTTAGACTCTACTTAATTATATGTATTCTCCAAAATTGGATACTTGTTGATTGGTATTCGGACATGCTTGAAATTGTTGATGTTTGGATTGTGATGCGTGTATAAATAATTATTGAAATTTACTTGATGAAATTGTCTCATGACTTTACGTGTACTTGTAAACTTGGTACATTGTGTTGTATGTTGTGAGAAAGTGTAATTTTGATATTGATATTACTTGTTTGTGGTGGATAGGGTACCACGCCAGTACGGATATGTATATATTGGATCGAGTACCACGCCGATATAGATATATATATATTGATGGATTGGGTACTATGTTGGTATGGATATGTATAGGTTGGATTGGGTACCACATCGGTACGGATATGTATATGATGGACCGGGCACCACACCAATACGAATATATATATGTGATGGATCGGTACCACATCGGTACAAATATGTATATGTTGGATTGGGTACCATGCCGGTACGGATATGTATATGATGGATCGGGTATCAAGCCGGTACGGATATGTATATGATGGATCGAGTACCACACCAATATAGATATGTATATATTAGATCGGGTACCACACCGGTATGAATATGTATATGTTGAATTGGGGTACCACGCCGGTATAGATATGTATATGATGGATTGGGTACTATACCGATAAGGATATGTATATGGTGGATGGTACCACGCCGGTACGGTACATGAACATAGATTGTTTCCTGCAGGTCATGACTATTTTGGCAAAACTAAGTCACATAGAATGTGTGTACATATTTGTGTTGAGTCTGTGGATGTTTACAGTATGGTTGATACTCTTGATGGTTATGTGGCTTGTTTGTAAGCACTGTTTGATCTATTATTATTATATTATTGATTCATTGGTTATTTGATTATGTCATATATATTTGAAAAAGTGAAACTTTGTACTTACTTAGATGTTGGTTGACTTGTTTTATTTATACGTGTTTTAATCGTAGCGTACCAGAATGGCGAGTTATCATTCTTTAATATTATAAGCAAGTATTTGGTTGTTAACCCGAGAGCTTAGTGTGGGTTGTATATGATTACGGGTTTGTTCCTGTGAATATTAGTAATGAAAAAAATAAGGTGAATAAAGAGGAATGGTGATGTATTAGCATTGGATTGTGGTTGATTGTGTGAATTAATGAGGCTAGAGTATGTTAGTAGTGAATATAATATTGATGGAGTTGGAAGAGTAGTTAGATGATGTAAGTTATACAGGTAAAGTAATAATGTTATTACAACCTTAATTGAATTATATTTCATTCAAAATGTCATGATTTATTTTCTTTAATTCTATTTTATAATTATATAGACTAGCACGGTCGGTCGATGATGCCTACCGGTACGTGTGGTTGTATTGACCCTACTCTTCTACATTCCTTCTTGGGGTATAGACTAGATGCAGGTTAGTTTGCAGTTACTAGATGGATGACGATATTCATTACTAACTTCTACACTTTCATCCTGACAGACGTTAGAGTCTTTGTATTATTTCTTGTATTGTCAGGCTATGCTGTAGTAGATACCTCTTGTACATGTCTGACTATGTCTTGGAATAGTAAAGTACAATTGTAAGAAGTTTCAAAAAACAAATTATTTATTAATATTTAATTTACTTTATTATGTTTAATTCAGTATTCCCTTAAAAACAGAAGTCTTCCGCATATTTTTACTTGGGTAATAAGGGTTCCCCTAGCTGCTTAGAATAGCGTAGGTGTCTACACGGTCCATTAGTTTGGGTCGTGACAGTTGGTATCATAATGTTAGGTTCACCAGTTCCACAAGTACAAGAGCAATGTCTAGTAGAGTTACGTAGATTGGCGTGTAGGGTCTCACACCCAATCTTTGAAAGGCTATGAGGCATGTAGAAGTCATTTTTCTTTATTTCTCTCCATCGTGTCATCCTAATATTGGACTATTAGATTGAATCCAATTGGTATCTAGACAATTCTAATTGGTATCGTAATGGAGCTCAATTGGAATTTAGTTAATTCCAATTGGTATCTTAGTAATTTTTAATAAAAATCTAGGATATTTCAATTGGTATTTATTAATGAGTTCTAAAATTTATTGTTAATAGGTAAAGACTTGTGAAAGTTGTGAACTTATTGATTGTTTGTGTTTGATATTTAGCTAACCTTGTGTTGCTAGATTTTTGTCATTGTTGTGAATTGGTTTTGTTTGAATTTAAGTGATGAAAATTGACGAAGTTGTTTTTGTTAATAATTGTGATAGGATTATTTGATTTCTTGCTATTGTGAAACTAGCTATTCTATAGTGCTTACTTATTTTTGGTACTATTATACTGATGAAATCGATGGTATGAGATTTGAGAGGATGATATGAGAACATAATGTCAAGAAAAGATGGTGAAAAAGTAACATGAATAAATGATTGAGGTGATATGTGTTTTCCGTAATGAGAGGTTCTTGTTAATGATGTTGTGGATGAATCCTTGTGTAGTTCGATTATTTGATATTATTTGGGGATCCTTGTGTGGTCCGGTCATTGAAACAGTATTTAAAATTTTTGTATTGTTATATTATTGAAATTATAATGGGTTCTTTGTGAGGACTAGCTAAGTGACATTATCTTTGAGTTTCTTATATGAACGAATTCTTAATGCTCGGCAAAATAATAAGTTTTAAATAAAAGTGACAAAAACTAGTAGAGATTGTTGATACTTACAGAATTTGATCGATGACTTGTCTGGAATGTGATATTGGTGATGAGACTATTATGGCTTGTAATCAATTTATTTTGTTTGGACTTTATTATGTGCTAGTGGTATGGGGACCACTCTTGAGGTGATTAAGAGTTAAGTGAAGCTCGTAATAAAAATATTGTTAGGTAGAAAGAAGAATGACTCTATATATCTTAAATTGGTGTTAGTGATATAAGAGTGGTTTGGCTTCACCATGGTGTTGGTCGTTGAAAAATATTAAGTTAGTGATTGTCAGGACATAAGTTGTAGCTATGGATTTATGCATTAAGAAAAATCTTGAGAAGATCAATTATTATTGACTTGACCTTTGGCTAAATTATACACTTGCATGTCCCACAGAGTTGGCTGATATATGACACTTTTAGAGGATAGTAATTTCCATGATATTTTCACTGCAAAATCAAATGACTTAGTTACATTTATAAAATAATTAAGGATGATCCTGAATAGAGGAATAAATGAATTATTAAATGGCATGATTGATCTTTCCTTGGGTGATACTTGGTGATATTGCTTGTTGAGTGATTAAGGTATGATTATTAGATGGATATTAACAATGTTGTGGAGGAGAATGTGTTGTAGGCTATAATTCTATGAGATCATTATGGATAATAGTGTAAGTTTGTGTAATAAGTGAGAGTTTATGTTGTCATCAATGTATAGTAGCAAATACTAAGCTTGAATCGTGGGTAATCTTAAGGTGAAAATAGTAGTGTTTATGAAATGCTGAAGCTAGCTCTATAGAATGAATTTAATACTCTTGATTAAGTTTATGCGGATATCTAAGTTATGTGACTTGTAAGTGGTATGGTGGCTTAAATATAATCAAATGTAGATTCTCCATGGGGTAGTCTTGGCTAGAAACTGAGTCAGGTGTCTCAAGGAGAGTTTGTGTGTTGGATGGATTAGATGTGACTTATCTAGTGTTGAAAATTTGAGCAGTAGATTCATGTAGCATCTTGTAGCACTTTTCAGAATAGAATTTTGGGCTCTAGAGTTTCGGTAAAAAAGAAGGTATTTTTGAATATCTATCTTCTTCAAAGTGAATATTTTAACCATCTTTATCTTACTTTCCTAAAACTCAAGTTTAAGACCTAGGCCGTTGAAAGGAGAATAAGTGATTCGTGTGTAAATATTTTGCTCCACATCTTTGTATTTTGAAAAACTTTGATAGAATGTGGGTTGGTCGATAAGGATATCAATTGAGTGAATAGTGTGAAGTATAAGCAACTCTATTAGTAATGTCTCTCTAATTCCAACATCGTGTTGTTCTCCACTGAATGTCTGTTCGGGGATGAATAGATGATAAATTGGTATTTGATTGTAACGAACCATTTCATCATTACTAAATCATTCGTTATAAATTCATGAAAATTCTTAATTTTCATTCCTCACTATTAACTTATGTTCAAAA
This sequence comes from Capsicum annuum, assembly GCF_002878395.1. Taxonomy (NCBI): domain Eukaryota; kingdom Viridiplantae; phylum Streptophyta; class Magnoliopsida; order Solanales; family Solanaceae; genus Capsicum; species Capsicum annuum. The sequence continues at coordinate 140,058,013 of NC_061114.1, read as the reverse complement.
TAGCCAATATTTTATTTATTAGGTCACCTCAAATTTTTCAGCGAACATTTTAGCCTTCAATGTGAATAGATAGACCCAAGCCCGATGAATTTAATTATTCATGAGTGATAATATCAATAATATAGTTTTAAATTTATTTAGATATGAATTAAGGTCATACAATATCCCTAATACAAAGTGAAGTATAAAACATTCTTTCTGATACAGTTTTGACATGGATTTCTATTAGGGAAAACTTTAAACAGTCATATCTCATAGAATATAAGGATTTAGGGGTACCAAAATCTACCAAATAAAAGATCTCTAAGTCGTCTTTCCAATGCAACAAACAGCTCCTCAATCCGAATTTGGAGTAAAATGTTATGACTGTTTTATTGAGCACTGTCCGGACTGAAATGGAATTTCGGTGTAGCAAAAATTCTAAAGATATTTAAATCATCTTCAGCCGTATTTTAGGTCCAAAAACCCCAAATTTCATTCCCCAACCCTATATAGGTGATTTTCCAAAGCTTAAGGTGAAATTTCTTTATTGAGGAAAGTTTTTCGATTATTTTCTTCGTCTTTTGATTCTTTAATATCTTGAAATCCTTAAAAAGACCTTTAATGGTGGAATTCTTTTGGGGAATACTCATGGGTGTTTTTTAATATGACCTACAGCTGATTCTAATCTATAGATTAAAGATTCCTAACATGAATTTCCTAAACTAGATTATGAATTATGATGGTTATGACCTTGAATTCCGTAAAGATGAGACCTTTAGCATAAAAACTCCAATAATGGAGATGGGTTAAGCTTGAAAGAGGTAATTAATGATTAATTGAACTTGAGAAATTATATAGACCTTGAATTAAGGATAGAATTAGTGGGTTTAAATCCCCAAGATATTTTATTTGAAGAGTAATTATTTAATTACTCTTATAATTGGTTGATTTTTAAATAATTGATTATGCCAATGCATGAGGGAAAGGAAAGAGCATCTTTGTTGCATATTGATTCTTTCAAAAGTTTGGCGTCCAGGTAGGCTAGGTTTAATGAGTAGAAGATTGTGTTATTCTATATTTTCATAATTTAAAATTGATGGAAAAAAGCATGTCTAGGCCTGCGGGCATGAGTTGAGGTGGATAAAGACACAAGAACTTAACTTTAATGTTGAAAACTATATTATTGATTATTTATATGATATTTGTGATATTATGTGCTACGCCCCTGCAAGGAGATTATTGCAAATGAAGTATGTGGACATGATAGTTCTTAGTTGTTCTAGTGAAGAACCTAGTTGAGTTATAATGATATTAAGTTGCATGTATTGAACAATAATATGATGAGGACGATCATGGTAGAATCAAGTATTGATGACTATAGTAATATCTAAAGGATAATGACTTGAATATGTGTAATGATTGTATTATATGGAAAAAGGTAGTGACATTTTAATAATTAATGAGTAAGTAATTCTCCAATAGTGACTTGCATGTTTAAGTGTTAAATTGTGATTTATTTTATGATATTCTTGTTTTGCTATTGATAAAATCACTTTATCTATTGGATGCCCATGAGAGGCTAAATTGGTGATAATGATGATTTATTGAAATGTGTCTATGAGAGGCTTGTTTGATAATTATAACTCCTTGTATTAATTCCATGAATGGCTTGTTGATCATCATGATGAATTATTGAAATAATACTCGTGAGAGAGTCAAAATATTGATAAATGAAAGCACTAGATCGAATTTCTTAATGATTTTAAGTACAATTATAAATTGAGTACGCCGTATTGCATCCCGAAAGATAGTGTGAATTTAATAAAATGTATATAGTAGGTTACGATTTAATTGGAGTTTAGACTCGACATAATTGTGTGTATGCTCCTAAATTGGATACTTGTTGATTAGTATTCATACATCCTTGAAATTATTGATGTTTGTATTGTGATGTGTGTATAAATGATTATAGAAATTTACTTTATGGAATTGTCTCATGACTTTACGTGTACTTGTAAACTTGGTACATCATGTTGTATGTTGTAAGGAAGTGCAAATTTGATATTGATATTACTTGTTTATGATGGATCGAGTACCACACCGGTACAGCTATGTATATGATGGCTCGGGTACCACGTCAGTACGGATATGTATATGATGGATCGGGTACCACGCCGTTATGGATATGTATATTTTGGATCGAGTACCACACCGGTATGGATATGTATATGATGGATCGAGTACCAGGCCGGTACGGATATGTATATGATAGATCAGGTACTACACCGGTACGGATTTATATATATTGGATTGGGTACCACGCCGGTACAAATATGTATATGATGGATCGGGTACCACGTCGATATGGATATGTATATGATGAATCGGGTACCATGTTGATATGGATATGTATATATTAGATCCAATGCCATGCCAAGACAGATATGTATATATTGGATCAGGTGCCACACTGGTTTAGATATGCATATGATAGATCATATACCATGTTGGTATGCATATGTATATGGTGGATGGTACCACGCCGGTATGGTACATGAACACAGATTGTTCGCTGCAGGTCATGACTCTTTGGGAAAAAATAAGTCACATAGCATGTGTGTACATATTTGAGTTGAGTCTGTGGATGTTTATAGTTTGGTTGATACTCTTGATGGTTCTATGGCTTGTTTATAAGCACTGTTTGATCTGTTATTATTTTATTGTTGATTCATTGGGTATTTGATTGTGTGATATGTAGTTGAAATGGTGAAACTTTGTACTTACTTATATGTTGGTTGACTTGTTTCATTTATACATGTTTTAATCATAGCTTACCAGAATGGCTAGTTATCATTCTTTAATATTATAAGAGAACATTTGGTTGTTAGCTTGAGAGTTTATTATGGGTCATCTATGATTACGATTTTGTTCCTATGAATATGAGTAATGAAAAAGATAAGGCGAATAAAGACGAATAGTGATGTATTAGCGTTGAATTTTGGTTGATTGTGTGAATTAATGAGGCTAGAGTATGTTAGTAGTGAATATAATATTGATGGAGTTGGAAGAGTAGTTGGATGATGTAAGTTATGTAGGTAAATTAATAATGTTATTACAACCTTAGTTGAATTATATTCCATTCAAGATGTCATGATTTATTTTCCTTAATTCTATTTTATTATTATATGGACTAAGACGGTCGGCCGATGATGTATACCAGTACGTATGGTTGCACTAACCCTTCTCTTCTACGTTTCTTCTTGGGGTGTAGACTGGATGCAGGTTAGTTTGCAGTTACTAGATGGATGATGATATTCAGCACTAACTTCTGCACTTTCATCCTTGTAGATATTAGAGTTTTCATATTATTTATTTTATTGTCAGTCTATGTTGTAGTAGATAGCTCTTGTACATGCTGACTAAGTCTTGGGATAGTGAAATACACCTATAAGAAGTTTCATAAAATAATTTTTTATTAATATTTAATTTACTTTATTATATTTAATTCTGTATTCCCTTAAAAACAGAAGGCTTCCGCATATTTTTAGTTGGATAATAAGGGTTCCCCTAGCTGCTTAGAATAGCGTAGGTGCCCATACGGTCCAGTAGTTTGGGTATTGAAAATGTAAATCTCGTCATTTAAGTCCCCACTTAAAAAAAGAAGTTTTACATCTATTTTATGAATTTATACATCAAAAAGTACAGGAATAGTAATTAAAATTCTAATGAATGCAATTCTAGGATCGAAGAAAAAGTATCAAAAAACTCTAGGCCTTCTAGTTGCTTAAAACTTTTAACCTCTAATCTAGCCTTGTCTTTATCAACAGATCCATCCGATTTTAACTTCTTTTGTAAGATCCATTTACACCAATTGTTTTACAATCTAGTGGTAAATCAACTAGCTTCCAAGTTTTATTGAAAATTAATGATTTTATTTTATCATTACAGACTCTTTCTAAAATAAATAGCATCATCTGAAGACAAAACTTCTTCTAAAGTGAGAGGGTCATCTCTGTTAAAACCCTTTGGGGTTGCTCCGCACTGTAAGGGACTAGGTCTCTCAGTATCAAACACAAGAAATCAAACAATAAAGTGCAGAAAAAACTAAACACAGTGCAAAAAGAGTAAAAGACATAAGAATTTTTACGTGGAAGCCTAGAATGGAAAAAACCACAGCTTGCCCTCACAAGCACCAATGAAATCCACTATAATCAACCTCCTAATTACAGTCTAGATTTCAACCTAACTCTAGGTTTCTTGGCTAGCAACAACTCTACTACCAGCTCATCTTGATAACTCTACCAAGGACTCCCTCTACTCTGATTAAATCTAATCAGCTTTACACTCAGGCAACTCTACCTAAGCAACACTCTTAACAAGAAAGCACTACACTTATAAGAAGAGTAGTTCAGTTACATATCATTACTCACTCAAGAACTATTACAATTTAAGAACTCATAAGGCTAAGAACTTAAGCAGTGTTGAAATGGGGTTTTTGCTACCTCTCTTTACTCTTTGTATTTGTGAAAAATCAATTGTTGAAGAAGCATATCTTTCCTCTTATATCTGGGTGATGATTAGGGCTTGAAAGATCATTGGATCAGTTGTCCAAGTCTGTACAAAATATCACCTGCAAGTTTGTTACACAAGATGTCAAAACTGTGCAGAAGTCGTGTTCTAGCTGTACTGTACTTTGCATGTCCAAGGACTTGGTCTCTCTAGTTTAGCTGCTCATCATCAAAACTACATATAGCATTTTTCCCCTTTTTTTGATTATGACAAACAAAACCATACAATTTGAGCATTAGTGTACATTCATCACATCTAATCAAAGTGATTACCACCTGAAGATGAATGTTCCCCCTATCATCATGCTTTCTTTATCATGAAACACAATGAACTGGTCCCTTGTTATCATTTGCAGCAAAACTTTCCCCTATTATTATGTACCTTCATTTTATTTGGTGTCTTTACCTTTGTATTTTCACACTTTCCCCTATCAGTATTTCTCTCTTCAAGTATGCATCTACATCTACATCTCAATTTACCGGGTGTCTGGTCCCTAGAAACACAGAGTCACAAGATAGGTTCGGTCAATTAGATCAATCAACTTTAGTCTTTCTACCTTTTCACACCCTTTTTGTTCCACAGCCTATTCTTAATTTAAGTCTGAGGACCGGGTCCCAGACTTGACTTAATTTAAGATGCTGAAGCTTTCTCCCTCTGAGACAAATTTCTCAAGGTACGGGTCCCTGAGAATCAGGACTTATTTGCATCTTTAATCCTCTTGCTCATCCGTATTAGCATCACTAAGGATCAATAATTTTCCTGACTAATTAGAAACTGCAAGCACTCCTTTCATCAATCCACATAATTCTTTTTCAGTTCATTCCTTAGAGAATTTTCATTCATCAAATTTGAGGGTCATTCTAGGGCTTCATTTTAAACATAGGCTTTACATTGCCAAGGACTAGATCCTTGAGATCAACTTTTCATAATAAGATACTTTTACATGAAGTGTCTTAAGATAGAGATAACATAGTCAGACCCTTCGTTATTGAGCTTTGAACTCTTTCAATCAACATGATATTTCTTACTCCAATCCCCTTCCTATACCTGAAGTTACGATCACAAGTTAGATTTGGGAACGCATTTAAGTTTGAGTTCCCAGTAGGAGAATAATATGTGATCAAATTCTTCTTAGCCTATCTAGGCAGTGTTGAGATCCTCTTTCATCAATTTTAGAGACTTGAAGCCCTATCTATTCTCCTGCTAAATGTATTCTGTATTCTTCAGTTTTGCCTTAAGCCAGGCTGGCATTTTTCATTCAAATGTCCATCTCTTCCACAGTGACTGCACAAAAGTTTGTACCATTTGCTTCTAATATAACGAGCAGCCTTTCTTTTAGACTCAACAAGTTGGAGTTCTACTAGATAGCCTAAACCTTTACCATTATTGACATTTTGACTAGTTAAATTAGAGAATCTGCGAGGAGGCAGTCCATTTAAGAGATTCATTCAACTCTTCTCTTAAGCGGACTAGGTCCCTCTCTAATTCTTCATTTCAGTGAAGTGCTGCCATGAGGTATTTTTATGAGGCTTTTAATCTTTCCTCAGGATCAAACTTAAGACTTGAGGCTTCCTTCTTCCCTTTAGCATTTATACCATTTACTTTCTTTAGATTATCCATTAGACTCAAATTTTCAGAGTTCATCCTAGTGAACAACTCTTCAGTTTTAGAAATTTTTGGAGTTAAAGAAATCAACTCATGCTCTTGATTCTCTACTTTTTCTTATAAGGGATTCTTTCAGCAGTTAGTTCACATACGGTGTTTATTAGCACACTTGAAAGCATTTTTATCTTTAGTCGAGTAATTATCTAGATTCCTTTTAATATCAAAAAGTGTTACCTCCTTTTTTCTTCATTTTCTGAGCTGGCCATAAAGGTAAACATGAAATCATAGATAACATAATTGTCTTTCTCAACTAGCATAGAGACATCTCTAAACTTCTCATCTTTATCTGATTCACTGGAAGAATTTCCCCATGCATCCAGAGCTTGCTTCACAACATACTCAACAATTGTCTTCCTTCTTGAATTTTTAGGGACCTAGTCCCTTTTTTTTCTTTGTCATCTCTAGTTTTGAGGTACCCTTAATAATTCACTTTGAGCAATGGACATCCTTAATGAAGGGCTCATGATTTCCACATTTTTGACATACCTCTATACTATCTTCTCTTTACTGTTGCTTGCTTTTCTTCGAAACTACTCACTCATCTTCATAGCTCTAACAATTCGTTTTACAAAGTAGGCAAAATTGGTGTCTTCTTCTGTAATGACCCATTTCGTTGTTACTAAATTATTCATGAAAATTCTTAATTTTCATTCCTCAATATTAACTTGTGTCCAAAATAGCCAATATTTTATTTATTAGGTCACCTCAAACTTTCAAGTAAAGATTTTAGCCTTCAGATGTGTCTAGATAGACTCAAGCCCAATGAATTTAATTATTCATAAGTGATAATATCAATACTTTAGTTTGAAAGTTCTTTAGGTATGAATTAAGGTCGTACAATATCCCTAACACAAAGTTAAGTATAAAACTTTTTTTGATATAGTTTCGATATAGGTTTCTATTAGGGCCAACTACAAATGATCATATCTCATAGAATATAAGGATTTAGGGTTCCCAATACCTACCAAATCAAATATCTCTGAGTCCTCTTTACAATGCAATAAACAATTCCTCAATCCGAATTCGGAGTAAAATGTTATGACTATTTTACTGAGCACTGTCCAGGCTGGAATGGGATTTTGATGTAGAAAATTTTTTGATGATATTTAAATTAGCTTCAAACGTATTTTAGGTCTAAAAACTCCAAATTTTATTCCTCAACCCTAGTGGTGATTTTACAAAGCATAAGGTGAAATTCCTTCATTGAGGTAAGTTTTTTCATTAGTTTCTTCGTCTTTTAATTCTTTAACAACTTGGAATCCTTAAAAAAACCTTCATGGTGGAATTCTTTTGGGAATTAATCATGGGTAGTTTTAATATGACCTAGAGAATATTCTAAACTATAAATTAAAGATTCCTAACATGAATTTCATAAATTAGATTGTGAATTTTGATGGTTAGGAACCTTGAATTCTGTAAAGATGAGACCTTTAGCATAAAAACTCCATTAATGGAGATGGGTTAAGCTTGAAAGAGCTAATTAATAATTAATTAAACTTAAGAAATGATATAGACCTTGAATTAAGGGTAGAATTAGTGGGTTTGAATCCCCAAGATATTTTTTGAAGAGTAATTATTTAATTACTCTTATAATTACTTAATTTTTAGATGATTGAGTATTACAAGGCATTAAGGAAAGGAAAGAACATCTTTGTTGCAGCTTGTTTCTTCCAAAAACTTGGCGTCCAAGTAGGCTAAGTTTAATGAGAAGAATATTGTGTTCTTTAATATTTTCATAATTTAAAATTGGTGGGAGAAAGCATGTCTAGGCATGCGGGCATGGATTTGAGGGTGATGAAGACACGAGAACTTAACGATAATCTCAAAAATGATATTATTGATTAATTATGTGATATTATGTGTTATGTCCCCGCAAGGAGAATGTTGTAAATGACGTATGTGGACATGATAGTTACTAGTTGTTCTAGTGATGAACCTTGTTGAGTTATAATGATATTAAGTTGCATATATTGGACAATAATATGATGAGGAGAATAATGATAGTATCAAGTATTGATGAGCATAGTAATATCTAAAGGATACATGACTTGAATAAGTGTAATGATTGTATTATATGGAAAAAGGTAGTGACATTTTAATAATTAATGAGTAAGTAATACTCCAACAGTGACTTGCATGCTTAAGTGTTAAATTGTGATTTATTTTATGATATTTTTATTTTGGTATTGATAAAAGCACTTAATCTATTGGATGTCCATGAGAGGCTAAATTGGTGATAATGATGATTTATTGAAATATGCCTATGAGACGCTTGTTTGATAATTATAACTCTTTGTATTAATGTCATGAATGGCTTATTGATGATCGTGATGAATTATTAAAATAATACCTGTGAGAGGGTAAAAATATTGATAAATGAAAGAACTTGATCGAATTTCTTTATGATTTTAAGTACACTTATAAATTTAGTACGTCGTATTACATCCCGAAAGATAGTGTGAATTTAATAAAATATATATTGAAGGTTACGGTTTAATTGGTATTTAGACTCAACTTAATTATGTGTATGCTCCTAAATTGGATACTTGTTGATTAGTATTCGGACATGCTTGAAATTGTTGATGTTTGGATTGTTGATACATGTATAAATGATTATTGAAATTTACTTGATGGAATTGTATCAGGACTTTAAGTGCACTTGTAAACTTGGTACATCGTGTTTTATGTTGTGAGGAAGTGTAAATTTGATATTAATATTACTTATTTATGGTGGATCGGGTACCACGCTGGTATGGATATATACATGTTGGCTCGGGTACCACGCAGGAATGGATATTATATATTGGATCGGGTACCATGCCGGTACAAATATGTATATGGTATATCATACACCACGCCGGTATAGTTATGTATATGTTAGATCGGGTACCACGCCGATACGGATATATATATGTTGGATCGGGTACCATGCCGGTATAAATATTTATATGGTGGATCGGTTACCACTCTAGTATGGTACAGGAACATAGATTGTTCCCAGTAGGTCATAACTATTTGGGCAAAAATAAGTCCTATAGCATGTGTGTAAATATTTGTGTTGAGTTTGTGGGTGTTTACAGTATGGTTGATACTCTTCATGGTTATGTGGTTGATTTGTGAGCACTGTTTGATCTCTTATTATTGTATTGTTGATTCATTGGGTATTTGATTGTGTGATATGTATTTGAAAAATTGAAACTTTGTACTTACTTATATGTTGGTTGACTTGCTTCATTTATACGTGTTTTAATCATAGCTTACTAAAATGGCTAGTTATCATTCTTTAATATTATAATAGAGCATTTGGTTGTTTGCCCAAGATTTTAGTATGGATTGTCTATGATTACGAGTTTGTTTCTGTGAATATGAGTAATGAAAAAGAAAAGGTGAATAAAGAGAAATAGTGATGTGTTAGCATTGGATTGTGGTTTATGGTGTGAATTAATGAGGCTAGAGTATGTTAGTAGTGAATATAATATTTATGGAGTTGAAAGAGTAGTTGGATGTTATAACTTAAATAGGTAAAGTAATAATATTATTGCAACCTTAGTTAAATTATATGACATTCAAGATATCAAGATTTATTTTCCTTAATTCTATTTTATGATTATTTGAACTAACACGGTCGGTCGATGATGCCTTTCAGTACGTGTGGTTGTACTGACCCTACTCTTCTAATTCCTTCTTGGAGTGTAGACTGGATAAAGGTTAGTTACAATTAACGGATGGATGATGATATCAGCACTAACTTATGCACTTTCTTCTTGGCAGATGATAGAGTCTTTGTATTATTTATTTTATTTTCAGTTTATGTTATAGTAGATAGCTCTTGAACATGTCTGACTAAGTCTTGGGATAGTGAAGGACACTTGTAAGAAGTTTCATAAAAAAAATTATTTATTAATATTTAATTTAATTTATTATATTTAATTCAGTATTCCCTTAAAAACAGAAGTCTTCCGCATATTTTTAGTTGGGTAATAAGGGTTCCCCTAGCTACTTAGAATAGCGTAGGTGCCCACACGGTTCATTAATTTGGATCGTGACAATTGATATCATAGTGTTAGGTTCACCAGTCTCACAAGTACAAGAGCAATTTCTAGTAGAGTTACATAGATTGGTGTGTAGGATCTCACACCCATTCTTCTAAAGGCTATGAGGCATATAGAAGTTATTTTTCTTTATTTCTCTCCATCGTGCCGTCCTAATCTTGGACTATTAGATTGAATCCAATTGGTATCTAGACAATTCTAATTGGTAACGTAATAGAGATCAATTGAAATTTAGTTAATTCCAATTGGTATCTTAGTAATTTTTAATAAAAATCTAGGAGATTTCAATTGGTATTTGTTAATAAGGTCTAAAACTTATTGTTAATAGGTAAAGACTTGTGAAAGTTGTGAACTTATAAATTGTTTGTGTTTGATATTTGGCTAAACTTGTGTTGCTTGTTTTTTTTCATTGTTTTGAAATGTTTTTGTTTGAATTTAAGTGATGAAAATTGACCAAGTCATTTTTGTTGATAATTGTGATGGGATTATTTGATTTCTAGTTCTTGAGAAACTAGCAATTCTATGTTGCTTACTTATTTTTGGTACTATAATACATATTAAATTGATGGTACGAGAATTGAGAGGATAATATGAGAACATGATGTCAAGAAAGATGGTGAAAAAGTGACATGAATAAAAGACTGAGGTGATATGTGTTTTTCGTAATGAGTGGTTCTTGTTAATGATGTTGTGGATGGATCCTTGTATAGTTCAATTATTTGATATTATTTGGGGATCCTTTTGTGGTCCGGTCATTGAGACTGTATTTAGAATTTTCTTCCAGTTCTATTATTGAAATTATACTGGGTTCCTTGTGAGGACTAGCTAAGTGACATTATCTTTAAGTTCCTTATGTGAATGAATTCTTAATGCTTGGCAAAATAATGAGTTTTAAATAAAAATGACAAAAACTAGTAGAGGTTTTTGATACCTACAGAATTTGATCGATGACATATCTGGCATGTGATATTGGTGATGAGACTGTTAATGACCTATAATCGATTTATGTTGTTTGCCTTGCTTCTGTGCTAGTGGTGTGGGGACAATTCTTGAGATGATTAAGAGTTAAGTGAAGCCCGTAAAAAAAATATTGTTAGGTAGAAATAAGAATGACTTTGTATTTCTTAAATTGGTATTAGTGATATTAGGGTGTTTTGGCTTGACAATAAAGTGTTGACGTGTGAAAAATGTTGAGTTAGTGATTGCTTGGGAATATGTTTTAGCTGCGGATTTGTGCATTAGGAAAAATCTTGAGAAGATAAATTATTGTTGACTTGACCTTGTGGTTGAATTATGCATATACATGTCCTATAGAGTTAGCTGATGTATGACTCTTTTAGAGGGTAATTATTCCCATGATGATGGAAATGCAAAATTAAATAACCTAGTTACAACCATAAAATAATTAAGAACGGCCCTGAATATGGGAATAAGTACATTGTTAAATGGCATGATTGATCCATTTTGGGGTGGTTCTTGGTGGATATGCTTGTTGAGTGATTAAGATATAATGATTAAATGTATATTAACATGGAACCTTTCTTCAACATAGGTGAAAATGAGCCAGGAAGAGATAGAAGAGATCAAACACGGGAATAAAAAGCAAGCTCGCCTTCCTTTTTGATTATTTTGATATAGGGGGATGAAGAAAGTGGACAAAAAAGACTCGCATTTCTCATCAAACAAATACAGGAAAAGAATCATATTGAAAACGCTCCTAACCCAACCCCTTCCTTCGTAGAGAACGTGTCTTGTAAGTGATTCGAACCTGCCTGGAGCGAGCCTCCCATAAAGGCAAGTGAAGCTGGTGAGCCGTATGATGGGCAACTATCTCCTGCGGCTCGGAGAGGACTCAACTGTTACTTTGTACCCTCTTGGTTTTGGGTTAGACCTTTTCACTCTATTTTATTATATATGCTTAGTGAAAAGAATGTTTTTTGATACACCTAGGACATGGATTCTATATGAACCAATGGATCGTGACAAGTCGTTACTACTAGCAATGACTTCCTCTTTCATTACTTCATTCTTTCCATATCTCTCTCATTTCTTCTCAGTTACTCAATTACTATGGAGGAGAATGTGTTGTAGGCACTAATTTATTGAAATTTATATCTGTAATAATTGTAAGTCTGTGTAATAAGTGAGAGGTTGTTTTGTCACCTATATATAGTAGTAAACACTAAGCATGAAAATGTGAGTGATCTTGAGGTAAAAGGGATAGTGGTTGTGAGATGTTGAATCTAGATTTATAAAATAAATTTAGTAGTCTTGATTGAGTGTATGCGAGTATCTAAGTTATGTGACTTGTAAATGGTGTGGTGACTTGTATATGATCAAGATGTAGATTCTCCATAGGATAGTCTTGGTTAGAAATATAGTCAGGTGTCTCAGAGAGTGCTTGTGTGTTGGGTGGATTAGGTGTGACCCGTTTAGTGTTGAAATTAGAATAGTAGATTCATGTAGCATCTCGTAGCACTTGTCAGAATTGAATTCGGGACTCTAGAGCTTTATTAAGGAAAAAGAGGTATTTTTGAATGTTTGTCTTCATCAAGGTGAATCCTTTAACCATCTTTATCTTGCTTTCATAAAGCTCACGTTTCAGACTTAGGCCATTGACAGGAGAATAAGTTATTCATGTATAAATAATTGTCACCGAATCTTCGTATTTTGAAAAGCTTTGATAGAATGATTGAGTATAGAATGTGGGGTGGCTGATAAGGATATTGAGTGAGTGAATAGGGTGCAGTATAATCAACTCTATTAGTAATGTCTCTCTAATTTCAACCTCATACTTTTCTCCACTGAATGTCAGTTCGGGGACGAACGAATGGTAAATTGGTATCTTATTGTAATGACTCATTTCGTCGTTACTAAATTATTCATAATAAATTAATGAAAATTCTTAATTTTCATTCCTCATTATTAAATTATGTTCAAAATAGCCAATATTTTATTTATTAGGTCACCTTAAACTTTTCGGCAAAGATTTTAGCCTTTGAATGTATCTAGATAGACTCAAGCCCGATGAGTTTAATTATTCATAAGTGATAATATCAATACTTTAGTTTGAAAGTTCATTAAGTATGAATTAAGGTTGTACAATATCCCTAACACAAAGTTAAGTATAAAACTTTCTTTCAGATACAGTTTCGATATGGTTTTTTATTAGGGCGAACTTTAAACGATCATATCTCATAGATATCCCTAACACAAAGTTAAGTATAAAACTTTCTTTTCGATATGGGTTTTTATTAGGGCCAACTTCAAATGATCATATCTCATAGAATATAAGGAGTTAGGGGTCCCCAATACTTTATCAAATCAAAGATCTCTAAGTTCTCTTTCCAACGCAATAAACCATTCCTCAATCCGAATTTAGAGTAAAAAGTTATGACTGTTTTGCTGAGCTCTGTCCGAACTAAAATAGGATTTCGCTGTCGCAAAAATTCTGATGATATTTGGATTAGCTTCAGCCGTATTTTAGGTCTAAAAATCCCAAATTTCATTCCCCAACCCTAGAGAGGTGATTTTCCAAAGCTTAAGGTGAAATTCCTTCGTGGAGATAATTCCAATATTTTATTCGTCTTTTAATTCTTTAACATTTTGGAAGCCTAAAAAAGTCTTTTAATGGTGGAATTTTTTTGGGAAATACTCAAGGGTATTTTTTAATATGACCTAGAGCTGATTCTAAACTATAAATTAAAGATTCCTAACATGAATTTCATAAATTACATTATGAATTTTGATGGTTAGAACCTTGAATTCTGTAAAGATGAGACCTTTAGCATAAAAACTCCATTAATGGAGATGGGTTAAGCTTGAAAGAGCTATGTTTTGAATCCCTAAGATATTTGTTTGAAGAGTAATTTTTTAATTACTCTTATAATTGCTTGATTTTTAGATGATTGATTATTCCAACGCATGAAGGAAAGGAAAGAGCATCTTTGTTGCAGCTTGTTTCTTCCAAAAGCTTGGCGTCCAGGTAGGCTAAGTTTAATGAGTGGAATATTTTGTTATTTTACATTTTCATAATTTAAAATTTATGGGAGAAAGCATGTCTAGCCCTACGGACATGGAGTTGAGGTGGATAAGGACATTAGAACTTAACTTTAATCCCAAAAATGATATTATTGATTAAATATGTGATACTTGTGATATTACATGCTATGTCCCCGCAAGGAGATTGTTATAAATGACGTATGTGGACATGATAGTTCTTAGTGTTGCCTTAGGTACACAAAAATCTGTATTTTGGCAAAACAACTTAAATACAAGTTCAAGGATAATTTAAGAACACTTATGAAGTTTCCAACACCCTCAACACAAGATCAAAATGCCTTTAAAGAAGTGTTTTTTCAGCATTTTAAAGAAAATTAGATGAAGCATAAAAAGTCAAGTCCTCCGAATTCACGGAGTTTCCTTAAGGAAATAACTCCCCTCAAGTACCCGAGGTTGCAAAATTTTCCTCCCAGGATAAAATGGCTTAACAATCCCACTGTAGTGGTACCTCAAATGATCGAATTCTCTTCAAACTCACTCAACAGTTAGATGATCACATGGCGTATTTTAGAAGATAAGAAATGTTTTCAAGTGCAGGAAAAATTCATACTAAACCTGTAGAAAAATACAGGTTTATATAGACATTTAGTGCCCCTTCCGAAAGGTGGCAATGGTTCACCAGAAAGGCTATCCTTTCTGAACGGTCATGTCTATCCATTCGAAAGAGTATGCCTTTTATGAACAACCACAACCATCAAAATAGTCATACCTTTTCCCGAAATAGTGTGTCTTTTACGTGTCTCTTCCAAGCAATTTTTCATTTTTTATTCACACCTATTGAACCCAAAAATCCCCCACATGAATGGGAATGGCTACTCTTTGTAAAACTTTATGGACAAGTATGTGATCATCAAGCAAAGGCTGATTGCATCTGGATAAGTTGGTTTCCATTTGAACTTTCTGTAGTGAAATGCACCAGATGCACTCGCTCAATTGGTAGATTTGATATCTTTAAACTGTCGAGCTTTAATGTACACCTAGATAACACATGTCACACAATAAGTCTTTTATCGTTTATAGTTCTCACGATTTTGTTCGTTTCAGCCATGAACACGTTTCGGTCTCATGCGAGCTTAGAGAATAGGCCTTTACTTATATTCTCCTTAAAGTGGCTTCCACTTCGCCCTTACATAGGTGATTTCTAAATGTCCAATCCTATAGATTAAACTATTTGGTCAAATCTGCCAAATTTGGATAATCATTAAAAGACTTTACACCATAAGTCTTATCCTTGTTTACTAAACATTGTTTACATTATGAGAATGGGTTGGGTATATTGACAATGTTAAACCTGTCAGACATAGCTTTGCTTGATCTCCTTGAACCTAGCTCTTGGGATCTCAGTCTGTTAGGCAGAGTTACCGCTATGCTGACTTGTCCTAGGCCATAAACCCATTCCTTTGGATATCCTCTCAACTTCTTCTCTAGTTAGGCCTTTTGTAAGTGGATCGGACACATTATCCTTTGACTTCACATAGTCAACAGTGATAATTCCACTAGTCAGAAGTTCTTTAATGATATTATGTATCGGTCTTATGTGACGAGATTTACCATAGTACATTATGCTCCCTACCCTACCTATTATCGTTTGACTATCACAGTGTATGCATACTGGTGCTAATAGTTTGGGCCAATAAGGAATATCTTCCAAGAAATTCTGGAGCCATTTTGCTTCTTCACCGGATTTATCTAATGCGATAAATTCTGATTCTATCATAGAGCGAGCAATACATGTCTATTTGGATGATTTTCAAGAGACTGCTCCTCCACCTATTATGAATATGTATCCACTCATAGATTTTACTTTATTTGATCCGATGATCCAATTTGCATCACTATATCCTTCAAGTACCGTAGAATATTTATTATAATGCAAAGCATAGTCTTGACTGTATTTAAGATACCCCAAAACTCTTTTCATTGTCATCCAATAAGTTTTGTTAGGATTACTCATGTACCGACTCAACTTACTAATAGCACATACTATGTCTGATCGTGTACAATTTATGATATACATTAAACATCCCAACACTCTTGTGTATTCCAATTGTGAATCACTTTCACCCTCATTATTTTAAAGTGTGAAGCTCACGTCCAATGGAGTCTTGGCAATACAAAATTCTAAATACTTGAATTTGTCAAGTATCTTTTTTATGTAATGAGACTGTGACGATACCAACCCTTGTAGAGTTCTATGGATTCTTATTCCTAAGATCAAATCCACAACTCTAAGATCTTTCATATCAAACTTACTCTCGATCCTTCGTTTGGTAGCATTTATGCCAAAAATGTCTCTACAAATGATCAACATATTATCCACATACAGATAAACAATGACTTGGTGATTTGGAGTGTCTTTAATGTAAACACATTTATCATAATCATTTATCTTGAACTCATTTTTCAAAATGGTTTGGTCAAACTTTGCTCGCCATTGCTTAGATGCTTACAATTTTACACACCTTATTTTCTTTTCCTAGAACCACAAAACCCTCAGGCTGTTCCATGTAAATTTCTTCCTCCAATTCTCTATTTAGGAATGTTGTTTTCATATCCATTTGATCAATTTCAAGATCATATGCCACCGCCAAGCAATTAACATCCGAATTGATGTTATCCTCATTACAGGCGAGTATGTATCAAAGTAATCAATGCCTTCTTTCTATTTGAAGCCTTTTACTACAAGTCTTGCCTTGTATTTGTCAATAGTACCATCCGCATTTATTTTTCTTTTAAAGATCCATTTAGAACCTAAAGGTTTATTTCCTGGAGGAAGATCAACTAACTCCCACGTATGGTTGTTTAAGATTGAATCAATCTCACTATTGACTGCCTCGTTCCAAAAGGATGAGTCTGAAGATGCCATAGATTTTTTAAATCTTTGAGACTCATTTTCTAAGAGAATGTTACAAAATCCGATCCAAATGAAGTTGACGTTCTTTGATGTGTATTGCGTCTTGGATTCTCATCATTATGTACATCCTCACTTGGTTTATCTCGAGGTCATTTGGACCCCCTACTAGACTGTTCATGTCTAGTTTTATACGGATAAATGTTTTCAAAGAATTCAACATTACTGATTCAATTACCGTATTTTCATTGATATTCAGATGTTTAGATTTATGAACCAAAAATTGACATGCTTTACTACTTTTAGCATATTTTATGAATACACAGTCCACCGTCTTAGGTCCTATGTTTACCCTTTTAGGCATAGGAACTTGAACATTCGCTAGACACCCCCATACTTTAAAATATTTCAAGTTGGGTTTCCTTCCTTTCCATTTTTCATATGGAATTAATTGTGTCTTACTATGGGAGACTCTATTGATAATTTAGTTAGCTATAAGGATAGATTTGCCCCATAAGTTTTGCGGAAAACCTGAACTTATTAGTAAGGCATTCATCATTTCCTTCAAGGTTTGGTTCTTTCATTTTGTAATTCCATTAGATTGGGGTGAATATAGGGCCATAGTTTGATGGATAATTCCATTCTCTACATATATTTGCACAAAGAGAGATTCATATTCTTCGCCCTTATCACTTCTTATCATTTTGATCTTTTTCTCTAACTAATTTTCAACTTCTGTTTTATATTGCCTAAACACCTATATTGTTGCATCCTTATTATCTAGCAAATAGACATAGCAGTATCTAGTACAATCATCAATAAAAGTTACAAAATACTTTCCGTTCTTACCCTCTATATATATATATATATATATATATATATATATATATATCCAAGTAGAGAAGAGAAATTCATTTATCTCCAATTTCTTTCCAAGAACATTCAAGAAGCTAGGGTTTTCTCTCAACCAAAAAATCCAATCTTCTCCAAGAAAATTCAAGAACCTTCCATAAATACCTTCAAGTGGTTCAAGATTTAAGATATCTAAGTCAAGGCATCGAGAAATATAGCTCATACATGTGAGAAAGAAGTTCTAATCAAGTTTCTTCATCTCAAAAATCATAATCAAGGTATGTGGGGTTTGAACAAGAATATCTTTTCATTCTTGTGCTCAAAGAATTGATTTTTACTATTGAAATTTCATGATCCTTGCAAGTGGGTTTACACCCAAATTTCTTTATTGATGATTTATGAGATTTGAGTTGAATAAGTTTGATATTTATGATTATTTTACCATCACATTTCTTAAATTGAGAATTTATTCCATGAGTTATATATTGTCATTTTGTATTGATAATTTCAAAGCGATTTAAGACAAGTGTCATGAGTTATATTTATTTCACATGAGCAGTTGAGTATTGAATATATTTATCAATATTGAGCTTGAGAGTCAAGAATGAGTCCTATGACATTTTCTCGAAGCTTTTGATACTTGATACGATTTGATAAGCAAGTGTACTTGATGTTTGGAAAGACTATTTTGAGTTTGAGTCGAGTTAGGAATCCATAAGTTGTTCATGATTTACAGATGAGATATATTTATGATTTTTTCTTTATGATAGACCCTTGAGTTGATTAAGGTGGATTTCCTAACGCATTCTGATCTTGAGTCTGGGAGTAGTATTTAGCACCGAGTGGGAAGTGTAGGTTCAACGCATCCTACTTCCCCAGAATTAAGAGCCAAAGGCCAAGACAGTGATCACTAAAGTTAAGGTTCTACTCCGATGGCAAGGATAGAATATCTCTCCCTAACGCGGACAAGGCATTGTCTCCATGTAAGCACACATGGTTTATGTTGATTATAAGAAACTCCCAAGTCCATAATAGTCTAGTCAGCAGAAGATGAGTCCTTTTGATTCAAGGGCTTGAGTTAGTTTTATAGTTCAATGAGTATTTTATTTTCTTATTTTAGTCTTATTGAGCTTGGATAGTTGGGAGTCATGACCCGGCTATCCAAAGTCAGTACCAGTAGAGGCTTCATAGACAGTCAGTAGAAGTTGATGTATTCAGTTTCAGTTTCATTTTGTCAAGGCAGAGTTGTAATCTTGTAAAGCTCATATTTGTATTGATCAAGTTCAGAGAATTTTTATGTTTTCGCTAATTTTATATAGATTTAATTATTTTATTCAGTTTCTTATGAGTTATGCCAATCGAAGGGTTAGCTTGGGGTCACTTGTGTCCCTAAGTATCGTGTGACGTCTCGAGACCCAATTTCGGGGCATTGTAGTACCTCACCAACATGGATATGTATATGGTGGATCGGGTACCACGCTGGTACGGATATATATATCTTGGATCGGGTATCACACCAGTATGGATAGGTATATGGTAGATCAGGTACCCTGTTGGTACGGATATGTATATGTTGGATCGGGCACCATGCCGGTATGGATATGTATATGTTGGATCGGGTACCACGCCTGTATGAATATATATATGGTGTATCAGGTACTATGTCGGTACGAATATATATATGTTGGATCGAGTACCACGCCAGTATGGATATGTATATAGTGGATTAGTTAACATACTGGTATGGCACATGAACATATATTGTTCCTTGTAGGTCATGACTATTTGGGAAAAGTATGTCCTGTAGCATGCGTGTATATATTTGTCTTGAGTCTGTGGTTGTTTACAGTATGGATGATACTCTTGATAGTTATGTGGCTTGTTTATGGGCACTGTTTGATCTGTTATTGTGGTATTATTAATTCATTTAGTATTTGTATTTAATTGATGCCTGTCTATTTTTTATTTTATTTATGTTGTGTACATATTATTAAATTGAGTTGGCTTATGATACCACTAGTACATAGTGGTTTGTACTGATACTAACCTATACTCTTCTTTTGTTGAGTGCAGAATGTATTCCAGAGGGTCAAACACGACCTCGCCTATAGAGTTTGATAGCAGATCTTGATCCAAGGATGAGCACTCCGTCTCCAGGCTGCCACGGGTTATCTAATTTGTTATTGTCCATCTTTCGGGCAATGAAACATTCCTTATTTACTTTTGGATATGTCTTAGAAATGATCTCTGTTAGTAGTTCTTGTACGATGACTTTCGGGTCTTAGGGATTTTAGTAAGTAGTTTGTTTGGTTTCTTCATTACTAATGATTAGCTCCAGATTATTGTTATTATGTTGATTTTATGATAATATCATCTTAATATTAACTAAGTGATTGGGTAATGGTTCAGTTTAGATGGTTCTCCCACAGGAAGATTAGTGTGGGTGCCACTCATGGCTATTTGAGTCGTGACAATATAAATCCACTTTTAGTTGTCAAACAAGCCTTATTTATCCCTAAGCTATAAATTCAACCTAAATCATGAACAACTAAGTCAATTACACCTAAATTACGGTTTCAAGACAGCCTAAACTGTCCAACTAACCCAATATTTGACAATCATGCTTCCAACACCTAAATCCCGTCCCAAATCTAGCATAATATCATAAGTATAAGACAAAATAGCTCAATATTTATAGAAGGTAAA
Organism: Capsicum annuum; assembly: GCF_002878395.1. NCBI lineage: Eukaryota > Viridiplantae > Streptophyta > Magnoliopsida > Solanales > Solanaceae > Capsicum > Capsicum annuum. The sequence continues at coordinate 140,037,274 of NC_061114.1, read as the reverse complement.
CCTAGCCTACCTAGACGATGATAAAATGCCTAAAGAATCTGCTAAACTACTGATTTACCCTTTCGAGAAGCTTCCACAAGGTGCCCTGCTATCAAAATCATAATCCATTCATCAAAATGAGAACAATGATAGTCATATTGAACTGTTGCGCTTCGTGTCCAAACTCTTATACAATTCCATGTGGGGTTTGTGTATAGAGTCGTTCATTTGAAACCAACACAACGTCCTACTATGCTCAACGAATATTTATGCTCAAAAAAGGGTGATTTTGGTCTCTCATTGTGCTAAAATCAAGCCACCAAGGTTTTAGCAATTTTAGAAAAATATGAAGGATTTAATCCCAAAATAGATGGAGGCTTAGCCCAATATCAAAGAAAAAATGCGCAAATAATCTCCACTCGATCTCCTAAAACCACCTACAATGGTTTTTCCCAAGCTTTCCCACTTTTTAGGGTTTGAATATCTTTGGAATGGATGAATAATGGGGAAAAATGTGATAAGTGAGGTATTTATACCCTTTCTAATTCAACGGGTGCCGCTAAAGTGGACATTGGCTACTTAAGAGGTCACCGCTTAAGCAACCTAGTGCGCTTTAGCGACATTTGGTCGACTACATATGTACCACTTAAGTTGTTCCTTGATGCTTTAGTGGCTACTGATTCAGTGGTAAGGGTTCTTATTTAGTGATGTTTGACTAGGCTATCCTGACCATTTAAGAGGTTAATTGGGCAATTTATCAAACCTCCTCTTAAGGAACCCAAATGGCCGCTTATGTGGGTGCAACAACTGAGTACACCAGATGAAGCATCATGTCTTATTCGAGTTTATTCCATCCCCTCAGGATTTATCTGGAATCTTCTATTTCCAAACCGACTATTTTTCCTTTTCAATTCAATATTCCAGACTCAATGGCACATTCAAAATTTTCAGCCAAAGTTGTTTTGATGAAAAGTGGGTCACACACCCACTTGCCATTTTCTTAACTTCCAAAAATAGCTTAAAATGGGTATGGGTGCCTCAAGTCTCAAACCAAAAGTTCTCCTAGCCTAAAAATTACATTTCAAAGCTGTTGGAATAGTCAGAATTAGTATACGAGGTTGTTTGACTAAAATTTTCACCTGGTAGCTAGTTTAAACCAACAAAGGCTTCAAAATAGGGAATTGACTCTAAAAAACAAATGAACTGTTGATAATTGAACCGTCAGTTATAACAAGTCGTAAATGACTTTGGGCAGCAATAGGAGAGCTCAAAATGAAAAAATGAGTGGAAATATAAAAAATAACCTACAGGCTCAATACATATCAAGTGTGGCAGCAAAAGCTTCACCACATACTACCTTATTTTGAAGTTTGTTCGACTTCTCATCATCAAACTATATTGCCTTAAAATGATCAAGGAATGTTGACCTTACCTCCATACTAGCAAAAAACCCACCTATTTTAGAAATATCAAATTGTATAGACAGAGATGCTAGAGTCTAAATCTCTCTAGAAAAAGGTCGCCTTGATGACATTAAAAAGGCCAAACTACCCATACTTATTGGTTTTTGGATCAATAATCCACTCCACTAGCCTTTCCTAAATGTTATTGGATGGTTATATTTTAGTTTTTTAATATTTCCATCCATCTTCTTTCCTTAAATTTAAATCTAACATGACCAGAACCAGGGTCTTGTCATAATGGGCATCCAAAGTCTAACCACGATTGGGACCACCCATGTTACCTACCCAACCTCCAAATATGAATACCCTGAGTCAAATGAATTCTGAATGTATAACAACATAGCATTTATTATGATTCTAGTCTCTTGTATAGGTCTATAACTGTGACCAACCCAAGAAAGCCCAATAATCCATTACCAACCAATAACCATAACCAAATCAATATAAAAACCAAGTTCTTGTCTATACCATAACATAAAAGGATGTAACAATCATAAATTCAGTCCAATGGTATTAGCCACAATAACAATACCAATACTAAGGATGACATCAATACCGACACCGCCTATTCCAACCTATAGTAGTTCCACAAAACCTCTAACCAAAAGAAAAAGCAATATCCATTTGGACATGCCACCAACCATAGCAAAAACCAATATCCATAAAATAACCAAAGTATGTAAAGACATACATGGCATAAAATGAAGCCTCCAAAATATGAAAGCTCACCACTTCAATTCGATAGTTGTTCCTAAATTTGATCACTAAGTAGGAGTAGAATGGCTAGTTCCTACATCGCGTGGGGATACAGATGCCCAAAAATGGGTTATCGAGTGAACACTAGCATGAAATCAGGATAAGGATAACATAATGTCATCCAATAAAACAAAGTAAACCAACCATATGCATACAAACCATACATATATATAACCATGCTGGAAAAGGAAACCAGATTTGCGCCTTTAAAAATATTAACCTTTTTATATGTAGCTTAACTATCCTAGAACCACGCACGGTCTATATGGGTCCAGTGTAACCCCCTAAAAGGGCCTCGATATGTGTTGTAGCATGAACCAGAGATACCATGAGAGGAAGGGATTCCCAAGTACCCTTCACTCTCCATGATACATTTGTACAGTGTACTTAGAGGATTCACATATACCTTATAGTACCATATATGGTCTCTTTTACCAACCTTCCTGTTGACAAACATGAGTTTTAAGTGTCCTTCGATTATACTCGCACCCTTACGGTTAGCTATCCATCCTTCCATTATTTCCTAATTAAAACCATTACTATCCAACCAAACCATTATTTCATTATTATTAACAAAGGCTATGAGTAGTGGTATCGTCATACCGACTATATCTTGTAAGTAATTTAGCTGACCTTTTTACGTAAAAGGATTCCCACATACCTATAGAATACATTATTAATTCAATTTTGTTAAATCCCGTGTACCCCACAAGTGTTCCATTATTAAGTTTTCTTGAGGCTATCCCATGTACCCTACAAGTTATTCGTTACCTTGATTAATTAGGGGATTCCCTTGTACCCCACAAGGAAGTTTAATTAACCATACCCATGACCACCAAAACTTTGGTCAAAACTTACCATTTAGCCATTCCAAACCATTTATACCATTTAGGATTCCATTACCAAACCATACCATGCAATATTTCCATAAAAAGTCCAACAATTTAGTAAAAGCATTCTCATAGGTAGTTTATCAAACATGTTGGGGACATAGTGTTTAAAAAAAAATTCCATTTAACAATTGACCCTTACCATGCTATCAATTGTCCAAACCACCATTAAAGCATGTTATAACATAATTAAAACATAGGAAAAACCATAACCAAGCATTTCGTACCAAAACCCAAACGTATATTTGAAATTCCAAAACCATAAATAATTATGCCATAAAAACATTGAATAAAACAAGACTTTAGTTGGAACTAACAATGAAAGAGGAGTAAATCCCTTAGATTACAAATATGATGGAGAGAAATAACCCATATAAGCCCTAAATTGATCCTCTAGATAAAACCTTAGCCTTCATTTACCAAAGATCCTTAGAGAGAATTAGAGAGAGTTCCTATGTGTTTTAGATTAGCTTAATAGGGTAAATGATGTCCCATTAGTGATATAAGTCATAGGGCATTAAGAGATCAAGTGGGGGAATTTCTAGATTACCCCTAACTTAAACTACTTAAAATTCTAGACAGTTGGTATGACTACCCCATTTCAGTCGTACCCTCCAATACGAATGGTACCTACCACTCGTACCCTAGGCCTCCCCCTTGGATCCAACACTGTCCAACATATGACTTACCCAAACTAAGTCGTACCCAACCATACGATTAGTATCCAACCATATCCCTGGCAGAAAAGAATCAAAGGAAGTTTGAACACTGCCTACTATACGAGTCAATGGTACGACTCATACCCTATCTTATAGCTCATGGTGAGCCACACATACTTAGATCTAAATTAAGTTACTATGTCTCAGATTAAATGAAGGAAAAACTAAACCATATGAACCATCACTAACCATATGAATCGTACCCACCAAGTCGTACCCATTCTAGAAAAAAATCCAACCCACCAACCAACACTTGTTAGCATATGACCAAGAGTATACCACTGTACCCAATCATATTATTGGTACCCACCAATCATATGATATCCAGAATCTAGAAATAAAGGAAATTTTATAAGGTTCCAAACCCAGGGTGTTAAACCCAGGGTGTTTCAGTCTCTCCCACTAGGATCATTCATCCTCGAATAATAAATAAAGTAGTTCAAACGCAAGCAAGATTCATTTGTATTATCAAATATCAATCCAACCTTCACTACAGGAAAAACAGCCTCTAGGGAAGGGAATTGTCGTCCATAAAAGTTTAATTTTTGTCGCAAATGATCATTTAGGATGGGAAAATATTGGTCGCAGCTCGTCCTTACAGCCTATTTTACTAAAGGTCTATTGTGACGAGTTACTCTAGCTAGTCGTTAAATTTCATTAGAGTTGGTAACTAATATTATCTCAAAATACATTTAAAGATTGCATATCTCGTCCCTAATAGATAATTTTCATCTATAAAAAGTCATTATTTTCTGGTTGCTAAATGTTTTTTGCAATGAGTAACTACCTTGTCCTAAATTAATCTTTCTCAATGAGCATATAAACCGTCCTAGATTAATATTTAGAGAGAAGCGACCGCCTCATCCTAAATTAACCTTTAGAGATGATCAATTAACTCATCCTAGATTGCTAGTGAAATAATAAAATTTATATATTTAATTGCTACCAAAAATATCAAAGAATGATAAATACAATTTTAATATCTCCTAAACAGAACAAACTAAATCAATTAAAATTCTCAATTTTTAAATTCTTCGCTTTTTTCTTAACCTTTATTTTTTCTTGTCTTTTTTCTCTCAATCTCTTTTATTTCTCTATTTTGTTTGATCTCTTTATTATTTTTTCTCAACTTCTATTATATTTTGCTAATAGATAAAAAATTGGATAATTGGCAAAGGGATCTTCTTCTTTTGACATCAAAGCAAATTTAAAGGCATGAATTATTGTTAGGAAGTTCTTTGGGATAAGTTTGCCTCTAAGGAAAAAATTATAGAATAATTCATAAATCAAGGTACAATGTGGTAGTGTTAAGTCTTGCTTGTGGAGCATAACTTCTTATTTGAAAATCCTTGAGTTAAGTCTTGCTTCTAAGGCAAGAGTTATAGAACAACTCATAAATTAAAAAACAATGTGGTAGTCTTAACACTTGTCCATCACATAAATCAAGATACAATATGATAGTGTCAACTCTTGTCCATGGGGCGTAACTTGTCGGCTAAGTCTTTCCTCTAAGGAAAGAGTTATAGAATATCTCATAAATCAAGACACGATGTGGTAGTGTCAACTCTTGCCCATGGGGCATAACTTGTTGTTTGAAAGTCCTTGGACTAATTCGAGCCCTAAGGCAAGATTTATAGAATATTTCACAAATCAAGACATGGTGTGGTAGTGTCAACTCTTACCCATGGGGCATAACTTATTGTTTAAAAGTCCTTGGTTTATAAAATATTTCATAAATCAAGATACAATGTGGTAATATCAAATCTTACCCATGAAGCGTAACTTGTTGTTTAAAAATCTTTGGGCAAAGTCTTGTCTCTAACACAGGAGTTACAGAACAACTCATAAATCAAAACATAATATGATAGTTTCAACTCTTACCCATGGGGCGTAACTTGTTATTTGAAAGTCCTTGAATTAAGTTTTGCCTCTAAGGCAAGAGTTATAGAATATCTCATAAATCAAAACACAATATGGTAATGTCAATTTTTCCCATGGGCCACAACTTGTTACTTGAAGATCTTTGGTTTAAGTCTTGCCTCTAAGGGAAGAGTTATAAAAAATCTCATAAATTAATACACGATGGGGTGATGTCAAATCTTGCCCATGGGGAATAACTTGTTGTTTGATGGTCCTTAGGCTGAGTCTTACCTCTAAGACAATAGTTATAGAGCATTTCCTAAGTAAAAAGCATAATATGTTAGTGTTGACTCTTGCCTAATGTACGTAACTTGTTTGAAAATTCTTGGGATAAGTCGCGCCTCTAAGACGAGATTTGTAGAATATCTCATAAATAAAGACATAATGCAGTAGTGTCAACTCTTGTCCGTGAGGCATAATTTATTATTTGAAAGTCATTGAGCTAAGTCTTGCCTCTATGACAAGATTTGTAGAACATCTCATAAATGAAGACATAGCGTGATAGTTCAACTCTTGCCCGTAGGGCATATTTTGTAGTTTGGAAGTCTTTGAGCTAAGTTTTGCCTCGAAGGCGAGATTGGTAGAACATCTCATAAATGAAGACATAGCATGGTAATGTCAACTCTTGCCTGTGGGGCATAATTTATAGTTTGAAAGACCTTGAGCTAAATCTTGTATCTAAGGCAATAGTTGTAGAACATCTCATAAATGAAAACATAACGTGGTAGAGTCAACTCTTTCCCGTGGGGCATAATTTGTTGTTTGAAAGTCCATGAGCTAAGTCTTGCCTCTACAATGTGGTAGTGTCAACTCTTGCCCATGAAACGTAGCTTGTTGTTTGAAAGTCATAAGTCTTGCCTTTATAATGCGATAGTGTCAACTCTTGCTCATGAGATGCAACTTGATTGGAAGAAATCAAAGAAAAGAATAAAAATAATAAAAATTGCAAAAAAAAAAAAGAAAATAAAGAAAAATATTAAAAAATAAAAATCAAAGAAAATCTAGAAGTTGAGAGAAAACTGGAAAAAAATAAAGATTGATAAAAAATAAAAAAGATAAAATAAAAATAAAGGCTGAGAAAAATTAAAAAAAAAAAAAGAAAAATCAAAGAATTTTTTTTTATAAAAGTAAACATTGAGAGGAGTAAAGGAAAAGAAAAAGTAAGGGTTGAGAAAAACTAAAAAGAAAAAAAAATTAAAAAAATAAAGAAAAAGAAAAAAGAAAAAAAGAAGTTGAGAGGAAAAATGAAAAAAATAAGGGTTGAGAAAAATCAAAAATAAAAAGAGAAAAGAAAAAATAAAAATCAAAGTAAAATTAAAAAGAGCGAAAAAATAAAAGTTGAAAGATGAATAAGTATGGAGTTGTTATCCATTATGAGGATCATTTATATAATTTACTCTATTGGTCAGGGATAATTTTATCTTAAAATATATCACTTAATAGCTGGAGGCTATTTTTATAAAGCTTTTTTATTTGGGATCAAAAATTGAAATTCACCTTATTTTGAGGCTATTGTTGTAGTTTTCCCCAAAAAGTCAATGGGCTAAAGCCCATCAGAAATCCGGCAAGAATGAAAAACAAAAGGGATCCGAAAAAAACAAACTAAAAATTACACAAAGACACAACTTATGTTTTCAATATTACAAAAAATATTTCCAATATTACAAAAAATCTCAACTTCCTAAATATATTACAAAAATTTCAACATATACCCGGAATGTTATATATATGTCGGCTATGTTATATATATTAATAGGGAGAGAGTAAAGTAATTAAAAAGGTAGAAAAAAGTGTAATTACTTTCAAAAGGGTTGGTATTTATGTTATTTATACAAGAAGAAAACCTTTATCAAAAACCCAATTGAATACAAACATAAGCTTTAACCTGGTGTATTTCATACGTGTTGCAATACCTTTTCGAGATATTCTCCCGCACTTCAACAATCAATACTCAAGGTAAGTAATAACAGTGTTCTACTCAACACAAAAACAAGGAAGACATACAGAAAGTTAGAAGTTTTAAAATCCAATAAACTATGTGAGAGTTCCTTTCGCACAAAATAAATCTCTTTTGCTCTTTGTTGGTGCTTATTTTGTTGGTTTATCCCGTAAGGCGTTATATTTTTACTACCAAAAAGAACCATGATGCACTGTAAGGTATTCTTAAGTTGAGATAAAGCACCATTGGTACTTCTGGGTAAAGAATTGGATGACTAATTGTATTGGAAGCCAAAAATTAATTGTTTTTGAATTAAATGAGTTATTCCTAACATGGGTACACATAATCCAATGAATTTGGTGTCAAACATGAAAATATGAGGGTGGGGCAATCTAATTTTATTATGAATTAGCCTAAACAAGAGTATTAACATGAGATTAATATAATGTGGTTATAGATTGACCAAAGGAAGTCATACGAAGTGCCTGAGGCGACAAGTTTGGTCTTTTGACAAGTGTACTGTGAGTAGTAACCTTACTTCAATTTATGTTTTCATAACTTTCATAGTTTATACATGATTTTGAAGAAAAGTATTAGTGAATACTTTGAAATAGCACCTGAGATAAATCTTTTACTTGATATGATACTGAAATAGTTATTTGAGATATTCTCATAGTTATAAGGCATATTTATCATTATTTGAGATATGATTATCGTTATTACAAAGGTTCTACACTTACTTCAAAATAAGTATTTTGGCATGTATTTTGTTCAAGTTTATATGCAATATGTTTTGATATGAACTTAAATGCGTTGTACTATTTTGATAATGCTTTCATATGAATAGTTATTATTTACAAAGAAAGTATAAATGGGAATAGACCTTGATTTTTTTCTCAGCTAACGGCGGATTCATTAAACCTGGTGCACCTTGTATTTACAGATTATTATTATATCCCTCGCTAGTGCGAAGGTAGAATTAGCATACTGTTACTGATCTCTGTAGGGACCTACTTATAAGATATTTAGATCCTCTATGAGGGGTTCATTGTTATTTATTATTCATTGAAATAGAGTGCCACACTGATTACATGATTCATTCTTAGAAACCCTCCAAAGGATAAAACTTGATACGATAGTATTTGTTGGTGATGAAATAACTCTTGCCTTCTCATATTTTGGAGATGGATTTCATATTATTATTTTATTATGAATGGATTGTTGATTATATTGGTGAATTGTTGGTGTTGATTGGTTGGATATTTTGTTGAATTATGAGATAGAAAATTTGTGGATAGTCCCAAAAATAGAGAAAACTCTACCCAATTATCTGTAGAATACTGATAAGGCTTTCTTTGGAGTTCTAACCTCTTAAGCCTAGTCATGTTCCTAATTCGGGTCATGAAAAAATTGGTATCAAAGCCTAAATTATTCCTATGACAAATGTAGCACATGTTAGTAGTAGAATATTAATTATGATTATGTCATCGGTCTTTTCTATAATTGTGATTCTGCGAGAGCATGATAGGATGTGTCTTGCCTTTTTTCTCATTCTTCCTTATGTGTGTGACATTAGGACAATTAGATGAATCTAACCATATTTTTTTTGTTAACCAAATCATTCATGCTCGAGCAACTAATAGTAGAGCTACACCAGTTGTATCTCAGATAGCTAATGCCACCTGTAGCAGGCAACCAACTTCTATAGCTAGGAGAAAAGGCGAAGCTCACAAAAAGGGTTGAGTTAGGGGTCATGGTAAAACCACAGGGAATCGCACTACCACTTCGAGAATTTCAAGGGATCCCATTCATAAACTAAATGTTAGTCTACCTCCACCATCATATGAGGATAGTACTGTTGAGGTGTTTGCTTCCATGCAAAGAGTCATAGAGGGCTTGGCCGACCGACTAAATAGGTTGGAGAGGGATGGTCAACATAATTCTACATAGCCACATCTAAAGTTCTAGGAACCTGCACAGACTTACAAGTTTGAAAATAAAGAGGTGTCATTGCATGAGTTCCTGAAGTGAAATTACCAAAATTCACAGGATCGGATAGTTTAGATGATCCTCAAAATTTATTGGACGGTACCTCATACTTTGATATGAGGTGGATATTTAGATAGAGATATTAAATTGTCGTTTTCTTGTTACTACTCCCATAGGAAATTCTTTGTCAGTTGAGTACGTATATCGTGATTTCTAGATTATAGTGGAAGATAGAGATACTCTTGTTGACTTGATTATACTTGATATGATTAACTTTGATGTGTTGATGGTTATGTATTGGTTATCTCTTTGCTATGCTATTGTAGATTGTCATGAAAAGATAGTTCATTTTGAGATACACAAGGAACCTAGTTTTGTATTAAAACAAGGTCAAGTCCCAGAGATTAGTAAATTTACATCTTTTGCGAAGGCTAAAAGACTATTTAAGAAAGGTTTCTTGGGTCTATTAGCTTAGTAATGTTAGAGAGGGAACACTTACTTTGGATGAGCTACCTATTGTGAAGGAATTTTTTGTTGTATTTCCTGAGGAATTGTAAGTGATACCTCCACTACGAGGATAGACTTTGGTATTGATTTGGCATCTGACACTATGCCAATATTTATACCCCATGTAATATGGCACTAGCAGGTTGAAGGAGCTAAAATAGTAGTTACAGGACTTGTTAGATAAGATTTTCATCATATTGAGTGCATCACCATGGGTGCACCAGTCTTGTTCATAAAGAAAAAAGATAGGACTCTAATAATGTGTAATGACTACAAGTAGTTAAACAAGGTAACGATTCATAATAAGTATATGTTGCCTCGTATAGAGGACCTATTTAATCAGCTATAAGGGGTTGCCCATTTTTTAAAGATTAATCTTTGGTCTGATTATCATTATCTTAGAATCAAGGAGAAAGATATCTCCAAGAGAGCATTCAAAAATCGTTATGGGCATTATGAGTTCCTTGGATGCTTTTCAGGTTAACCAACGCTCCAACTGCATTCATGGACTTGCTAAATAGGGTATTCAGGCCATTTTTGGAAAAATTTGTAACAGTATTTATTAATGACATTTTGATATATTCTTATAGCTAGAAAGAACATGAGAATCATCTGATGCCATTACAGATATTACAGGAACATAAGCTCTATGCTAAGTTCTCAATGTGTGAATTTTTATTAGACTCGGTATCATTTTTGGGGAATGTTGTCTCTAAAGATGGAATCACAGTGGATTCTAAAAAGGCAAAAGTAGTGCAGAAATGCCCTAGACCTACTTTGCCTATAGAAATTTGCATTTTTGTGGGTTTGACAAATTACTATAGGCATTTTATGTGGGATTTCTCTAAAATAGCATATCCATTGACTAAGTTGACACAAAAAAATGTAAGCAAAGCTTTCAGAAACTCAAAACAATTTGACCATGGCACTAGTATTAATCTTACCATTAGATTCTAGAGGATTCAGGGTATTATGTGATACATCGAGGATGGTATTAAGATGTGTTCTCATACAATATGATCATGTTATAGACTATGATTCGAGACAGTTGAAGAAGTACGAGCAGAACTATCCTACACATGATTTGGAGATGGTCATTATAGTATTTATTCTTAAGATTTGGAGGCATTACTTATACGGTCAAACTTGCAAGATTTATACCAATCTTAAGAGTTTGAAGTACATTTTCCAATAGATACATCTAAATCTTCAACACGTCAGTGGATAAAACTACGCAAAAATTATGATTGTTCTATTTTGTATCATTCTAGAAAAGCCAATATTGTAGTTGATGCTTTGAGCAGGAAATCTATGGGCAGTTTGGCGCATATATCTTGTGGAAAGAGACAATTGGCAAAAGATATGCGGAAACTTAAAGGTAAAGGTATCAAATTTGGTATTGGAAAATCAGGGGTTTTGTTGGCGTATGTTTAAGCTAAATCTTTGGTAGAGCGCATAAAGGCCACTCAATATGAGGATGTGCAGTTGTGCAAATACCGAGATAAGGTATTAGATAGTCAAAGTAAGATGATGAGTGTTGAATGTTATGGCATTCTCCAATTGGGTTACTGATTATGTGTACCAGATGCAGATAGGTTAAGACAAGCCATTCTTGAGGAAGCTCACCACTCCAGATATACCATACACCCTGGATCCACTAAGATATATCATGAACTAAAGCAATTATATTGGTGGAAAGGTATGAAGAAAGACATTACTTTGTTTTTACTTGTTTGACTTGTTAGTTGGTTAAAGTGGAGCATCAATGACTCGTACGATTACTACAAGAGATCAGGATTTTAGATTGGAAATAGGAAAGAGTTACCATGAATTTTGTAATCGAGCTACCGTCAACAGTTAGGTTATAACTCTGTATGGGTAATCGTAGACCAACTTACTAAATCATTACACTTCTTGCCAGTAAAGACTACATATAGTGGAGTGAAATATGCTCAGTTATTTATAAATGAAATTGTCTGACTTCATAGAGTTTCATTATCCATCATTTCTGATATAGGATCACAATTCACTTCACGCTTTTGGAGATCTTTTCAAGAAGCATTGGGTACTCGAGTGGATCTTAGTACTGTATTTCATCCGCAGACGGATAGACAGTCTAAACATACTATACAAATTTTAGAGAATATGTTGAGAGCGTGCATCCTTGATTTTGGAGATAGTTGGAATACTTACTTACCCTTAGCTGAATTCACTTACAATAATAATTTTTTGTCAAGCATTCAGATGGATTGATATGAAGCCTTGTATGGTAGGCGATGTTGTTCTCCTATCGGGTAGTTTGAAGTTGGAGAGGCTAAGGTTTTAGGACTAGAATTGGTACATGAAGTTATGGACAAAGTCCAATTGATTGGACAGAGGTTGCTCATAGCTCAAAGCAAACAAAGTTCTTATGCAGACTAGAAAAGAAGAGATTTAGCGTTCACAGTTCGGGATAAGGTTTTTCTATGAGTTTCTCCTATGAAAAATGTGATATGATTCGACAAAATAGGTAAATTGAGTCTGAGATATATAGGACTTTATAAGATACTTGACCGTATAGGAGGAGTGGTGTATTGTTTGGAACTTTCTCCCGAGATGTCTTTCATTCATCCAGTGTTCCGTATCTCTATGTTAAGGAAATGTATATAGACTCCTCTCATGTGCTTGAAGCATCGACTTTGCAGCTTGTAGAGGATTTAATGTATGAAGAGGAACCAATGGCTATTATTGTACACAAGTAAGAACGTTACAGTCAAAAGAGTTTGTGTTCGTGAAAGTCAGCTAGAAAAACCATACTAAAGAAGAAGATACTTAGGAGTTGGAAAATTATATGCGAGTCAAGTATCCTCATTTGTTTCGGTCTTCAGGTATGCACTTATTTGAAATTCAGGGATCGAATTTCCTAGGGTGGGGAGAATGCACATATTAGTTATTAAAAAAAGAAAGAAAGGGATAAAGTCAATGGGATCAAGTCCATGAGAAATCTGGCGAAAATGAAAAACAAAAAGGGATTAAGAAAAAAAAAAAAAACTTTAGCAAAAACCAAATTGAATACAACAGAAGATTTCACCTGGTGAATTCCGTATGCTGCAAAACCTTTTTCAGCTATTCTCTCGCATTTCAACAATCAATAATCAAGGTAAATAGCAAAACCTTTTTCAGCTATTCTCTCACATTTCAACAATCAATAATCAAGGTAAATATTAATAGTGTTCTACTCAACACAAAAATAATGAAGATATACGAGAAGTTAGAAGCTTTAAACTCCAATAAATTATGTAAGAGTTCCTTCCGCTCAAAGTAAATCTTTCTAGCTCTTTATTGGTGCTTATTTGTTGGTTTATATCGTAGGATGTTGTATTTTTAATACCAAAAAGAAGCATGATGCACTGTAAGGTATTCTAAAGTGGGATTAAGCACCATTGGTACTTCTGGGTAAAGAATTGGATGAATAATTGTACGAGGAGGCAAAAACTGATAGATTTTGGATTAAATGAGTTACGCATAACATGGGAACACATAATCCGATGAACTTGGCATCAAACATGAAAATTTGAGGGTTGGGTAATCTAATTATATGATGAATTAGCCTAAACAAGAATATTAACACAAGATTAATATGATGTGGTTATAGAATGATCGAAGGAAGTCATACGAAGTGCTTGAGGTGACAAGTTTAATTTTCGACAAGTGTATTGTGAGTAATAACCTTACTACAGTTTATGTTTTCATAACTTGCATGATTTATACATAATTTTGAAGGAAAAGTGTTACTAAATGTTTTGAAATTGCACATGAGACAAGTCTTTTACTTGATATGATACTGAAATGATTATTTGAGATGTCTCACTGTTATAAGATATATTTACTATATTTGAGATATGATTATTGATTTTATGAAGGTTCTTCACTTACTTCAAAATAAGTATTTTTTTTTGGCATGTGTTTTGTTCAAGTTTATATGCAATATGTTTTGATATGAACTTAATGCCTTATATTGTTTTAAAAATGCTTTCATATAAATACTTATTGTTTACAAAGAAAGTATAAATGAGAGTAGACCCTGATTTGCAACTCATAGCTAACGACGGTTCGTTAGACCTGGTACACCCTGTATTTTCAAATTACTGCTATAGTCATCAATTGTGAAAAGGCAAAACTAGCATATTATTACTGATCTCCCTCGAGTAGGGACCTACTGATAAGATATTTGACTCCTTCGCGGGGGTCCACAGTTATTAGCTATTCCTTAAAGTAGAATGTCACACTGATTACATAATTCATTCTAAGAAACCTCCCAAAGAATAAAACTTAATACAATAGCATTTTTTTGTTATTATCAAGTTGTTAACTTGATTTCTAATATGATGTTATCACTTTCTGAAAGAGCACTATTTCATGATATTTTCTTATTTTCATACAAATTTGTTTTATGACTTATCCCACTAAAACGGTTGTGGTTAAGTGTTATTTCTCACTAAGCTAGCGTCTCATTCCTCACTATTTTTTCAAAAAACACGGGTGACTGTGAGAATTTCGTTAATTGGAGCATACGAGTTGGCACATTCCTGGTGAGCCCCCTACTTGCTCACGTGGGTGAAGACTTATTTATTTGTTATGGTCTTTTTGAAGAGAAAAATGAGCTCAAAGACCCTCTCTCGTCTTTAATTTAAAAAAGAGGATAAGTAGGTCCCACAATATTATTTAGTTAAAAGAAATAAAGTCTCTTAAATAATTAGGACAGTTGTCCGACAACTGCATTAGTTGTCTCAACAACTATCAAAGTTGTCTAACAACTTTGCAAAGTTATCTAACAACTTTGATAGTTGTTGAGACAAGTTCTATAGTTGTCGAGACAACCTTTATAGTTGTTGGAGCAAAAATATTTAAAAAAAAAAAAAAAAATTATCCCTTTTACCTAAATTTTAAAACTTGAAAGACACTCACTTAATTGAGAAACTTGTTTGTTCCCTTTAAGGAGTATTTCGATGACTCCTCATATTTTGAAAATGAATTTCATATTATTATTTTGTTGAGAATAGGTTGTTGATTATATTGGTGAATTGTTGATGTTGATTGGTTGAATATGTTGTCTAATTATGAGATAGGTCCAAAAACAGAGGAAACTCTGCCCGATTTTTTGTAGAATACTAACAAGGCTTGCTTTGGAGTTCTAAACTCTTAACCCCCGGTCATGGTCCTAATTTGGGTCATGACAGTATTCTTCTTGTTATGCTCTTGATGATTGGCTGGTGAATGTTTTCCAGTGTTCAGTCCAGCATTTGAATAGTGATCATTGATATACCTTGCTGCCTGGTCCTAGTGACATTTCTTCCATTATACTACGAAAAACTTCCTTATATCTAGCACATTACAAAGAGATCTGTCATATTTTTCATTTGATCATGACTGGAACATAGAAGACCTGGATGTCTAGTGAATACAAGTTGGAAGGAGAGACAATACCCCAACAGCGTTGAACTCTATCTGCCGTTGATAAAACTCTCACATTCAATTTGGAATGCCATTTATGAGCTAATTAATAAAAACAAATCACCTTTTACACTAAAAGCACCATTTAGTGCCGATCAAGTGTAAAATGAGCTCATACAAAAAAGTTAAGCAAAGGAAGGATATAGAGTAATTAACACCAAACGGTCACAAGAAGCAATGACCTGAACACTTAATTGCATCGAAATACATCACCAATCCACTTCACTAACAAGGGAGTATCCCTACAAGATATGTGCATCTCGACCAAAATATAGCTTAATAAAACCAACTCATAAATGAGCAAGGAACAGTAACTCCAATAGAAAGAAGAAAAGAACCTAGTCACAGAATGAGCCACAGTTTTGCTGAAATTGCAAGACAATTCATATGAAGTATGCAGTTAATGAATTATGATGGAGCACCAAGATATGATGCAAGCCGCAAGATGTCACAGAATACTCCACCGGCTGTCACTTCAGCTCCAGCACCAGGACCACGTACTATTAGAGGTTGCTTCGCATATCTCTCAGTTGTGAATGCAATTATGTTGTCTGATCCAGAGAGTTGTGCAAATGGATGCTCTTTGCTGTATCTTTGCAGCTCAACAGTCCCTTTCCCGTTGACAACATCCACGACTCCAACATATCTCAAAACCTTCATCACAAATCAATTTTTCATAAAAAAAAATAGCACAAATACGAGAAGGCGGATCATATAAATAAATGCAGAGTGACCTACTCCAACAATTTTGGGATGGAAATAATTTGTCATGCATGTGCAGATGTGCTGCTGCTGAAATACATTGAACTACACAAATATGATGCTTGTGACCTAAGGAACCACTACATTAGAGATAAACAATTTCTAAGATCTCCCGGCATCTTCCAGAAAACTTCTCACTCAGTTTCTTCCTCAACCATTGAATCAAATCAGTAGTCAATGATTCTTTGATTGAAATGCTAAATGAATCAGCTATGCAATAGTTTTTACCGAGTGAAATACACAAACATTTCATGCCTCTCTTTCCTACTGTACTGTATCTAATAAAAGTTGCTTTACTCCCTCTGTCGTAAATTTAACATCCACGTTCAACATAGAACAGATATTAAAATGGCATTGGAAAAGGTGTACTTGCCAAAGTTAGAAAATCATCGTCAGTTTTAGCATTTTCAAGAGTATTGAGAAAAACAGTGTTAAACGAGTCCCATGTAAAGTTTCTCAAGTTATGTAATGCGTGGAAAACTTCCCATTCTATGAAAATGAAAATTATTTTGCAATTGAAAGGGACAAACATCAATTTCTGATGGAAGGAGTATGAGAGTAGATTTCTTTCGGAAAAGATGACCATCACAGAACAAAGTATCTGTAACACTCAAGCTCATTTCTGCAAAATTTTATGTCCAGAGTACTCACTTCCCCAGTGTCCTCAGCCTCCTGTCTCTGCGTAGCCAACTGTTGATCAAATTGTGGCAACTTCTGCATAAATTCCTCGGGAGATGCACTAGCCTGAAATAAACTACCAAAAATTACTTCATGGAGAGAAACAGCAATCTAACTAAATGTTGCATATAATTAAACTAAGAACTCACCCTTAATGGTTCAGGCACAAGGCTCTGAATGGGTATATCTGAAAGTTCTAACTGTAACCCACTTTCCCTAGCAAGAATTATCACCTGGAACAGGGAAGCAATTATATAAGAAAATATAGAACTAGTAGATGTGGAACCAGGACTTACTTTTAATTTTTTATGTTTTGCATGACAAGGAAAATCTGCACAAGCAACAGCATCAGCTAGAAATGGTATAGGGACAGAAAAAATTGATCAGCATGGTATTTGGCTATTTGCATCACAAAGTCAGACTTAGAATTTCAATATACAGTGACCATTTTCTAAAGATAAAATCACAGTATTATACTCTGGCCATGTAATGCTTCCAAGATGTCATTTTCCGCAGAATGGGAATCACAGACATTGTCAAAATATGGAAATCGGGGAATCAGATTAGTGTAGGCTACCGAGGGTGATACAAGCCGAATTGGCTCCACTCTTTTGAGATCTATGCTTCAAGGACCGCACCTAGGGATCCAAGACTTGGTCGTTCTAGGGAAGCAAATACGTGCTTGGAGGATAGCTTGGAGAGGAACTACGTTTGATGATATCATCCAAAAGAGTGTTGTACAACACCGTGCTTGGAGGATAGCTTGGGGAGGAACTACATTTGATGATATCATCCAAAAGAGTGTTGTACAACATCGTGTTGGAAGATAGCGTGGAGTTTACGAGGTCCAACGAAGCAAAGGAAGAGCATATGTGCCAAACATGTGGCTGTTTGGGCTTTTGGGATCACTTTTTGGCCCACGGTCTTGAGTATTTTGCTTTTGGGTCACTTTTGAGCCTAATTAACATTTAGGATCACTTTTGGGCCCAATTGCAGTAAATAGCTTAGGCTATATAAATAGGTAGTCTTCTCTTTATTTTAGGGTTAGATGATTTTGAGTGAGTTTACACTTGAGTGTGTTTATTGAAGCTTGCTGTGAGCTTTATTGATTGTTGAGAAACGCTTATTGTGAGAGGGTCCAATTCCTCTCTCGGTTTTCGTAAGAGGTTGGTGCTTGTGGTAATCAAAAAACGGTCTTCGGGTTTAATATACCCTTAGGTTATCCTCGCTTTATCATTTTATGTCGATCTATCTCTCTCTTTATCTTTATTCTTTACTTTCATTGTGTTTCGTTTCCTTTGTTTCCTAGCATTTGTATTTCCGTATTGTGTGTTTCCATCTTCGTGGTTTCCTCTCATATCATTTGGTGTCAGAGCCGATCTTGATTTTGTTCCCAAGAAGTCAATTTGAGTCTAGTTTATTGATTGTTGAGAAACGCTTATTGTGAGAGGGTCCAATTCCTCTCTCGGTTTTCGTAAGAGGTTGGTGCTTGTGGTAATCAAAAAACGGTCTTCGGGTTTAATATACCCTTAGGTTATCCTCGCTTTATCATTTTATGTCGATCTATCTCTCTCTTTATCTTTATTCTTTACTTTCATTGTGTTTCGTTTCCTTTGTTTCCTAGCATTTGTATTTCCGTATTGTGTGTTTCCATCTTCGTGGTTTCCTCTCATATCATTTGGTGTCAGAGCCGATCTTGATTTTGTTCCCAAGAAGTCAATTTGAGTCTAGTTGTCATGAAAAATCAAAAAATCACAAAATTTACTATTCGCCTTTTTGGTCTTATGCTATGTTGCTCGGACACGGCTGTTTTGCCGCCGAACCTGTCTTGACACGAGACTGTGGCGGGGACGGGTGCTTCCGCCGTCTCCGATTCGGTCAACCAATTTCGGAGATGTTGACCAAACTAAAGAAGAAATTTGAGTGGAAACATTGAATATGAAAAAATTCCGACCGACGACCACCGAAACAGAGACAGCGTTGTCGATGTGCCGTCGCCGGAAATCATCGTCGACGTCACCGGAAAGCAGTCATTGTGCCACCTCAAGGTACCGCAAATCATCGTCGTACCACCTCAGTGTACCGAAAATCATCGGTGCAGTCGGCGATTACATAGTGACGGTTTTTTTTTCAAGTCAAAGTGACTGTTTTGAAACTTTTGTCGTACCGGGTTTTTCTTTTTACTATTTTAAATTAATAATTAGTTCCCTTACTATTAATAATTAATTAACCTGTTGCCAGCACTGTGTCATTCCCTCAGTAAAGAAAATTCATGTCGATCAGAGTATTTTACTTTGACAGCATTAATTTAAGTTCTTAATTATATTTATTTTTTATTTTTAGTAAATAAACATGAGTTATAATTTTGGAAAAAGTTTTTAATACAAATACTATTCCTAATTGAAAAGTAAAATCAAAAGACAAAAATAACTAAAAATAGTAAATTAACTAAAATAAATAAATCCTAATCCCTATGTGTCAAGAAACATTAAATTGATTTAAACTGGGAAAAGTCTAAAATTGTCTTCATCTATAACATTATAAATAGAACGTCTGTCAAAAGAAATTTTAACTTACAAATTTGATTATTCTTTATCAAATAATATGGCATCATCCGCATCGGGTAGTCAAAAGGGAAAAGGCCCTATGAGACCAACAAAAAGTATAGGAGTAGATTTTGATGACAAACCACTATGGAATCATGTAAAAGTAATTTCACCTGCTTCCAATGGTGGTGGAAATAGAACATGGCCATGTAACTATTGTAATAAACAAGTAACTGGATCATATAATAGAGTTAAAGCACATTTGTTAAGATTATCGGGCCAAGGAGTTCAAATATGTAGCAAAGTTCAAGGTGATACATTGAGAATGTTAAAGATGGAGCACGAACAAGATGAAAAGAAAAAAATCTTCAGTTCAAGTTGATGCAAGAAAAAAAGTTGATTATGTATCTCTTCCGGAGGGCACTGATTTACTTCAACATAAAAAAAGAAAGAGTTCAGAAAATGGAGCTATAGGAAAATCTTTTGGCATCCATGAGAGGAATACTGCCAACAAATTAGCGGCTAGAATGTTCTACGCATCAGGTTTATCGTTCAATTTTGCCAATTCTCCATACTTTAAAAAGTATTCAAAGTTTTTAGCTGAAAATTCCATCCCCGGTTATATTCCCCCATCATATAATAGGTTGAGAACAACTCTTTTAGATCAAGAAAAGACTTACATTAATAGGAAGTTGCAACCAATTAAAGATACATGGAAAAAGAAAGGGTTGTCGATTTGTTCGGACGGATGGTCTAACACTAAAAGACGACTTTTGATCAATATATTGGCATCATTTAGTGGGGGTCCAATGTTTTTAAATTCAATAAATTCTAGTGGGTGCGCGAAGGGTGGAGAATATATTGTTAATTTGTTTATTGAAGCAATAGAGAAAAGTAGGTCCAAATAATGTTGTTCAAGTTATTACAGATAAAGCAAGTAATATGAAACTTGCCGGTACTATGGTGGAGGAAAAATATCCTCATATATTTTGGACTCTTTGTGTTGTTCATTGTTTGAATCTAGCTTTGAAAAGTATGTGCCAACCGTCTGATAAATCATCTCACTTTGCTAATTGTTAAAGGATCTCAGAGTTACTTAGTGAAGTGAGTAATTTGAAAAACTTTGTTGTGAATCATGACATGGCACATGCGATTTTTCAAAAACATTCAGATTTGTGTTTATTCAGAGCTATTAAGGACATATACGATGGAGGAAAGACTCGACTGAGAACGGCAGGAGAGGACTCAGAACATTTTTCAGTCGAGACAGGATTGCATCAGGGTTCAACTCTTAGCCCGTTCCTGTTTGCGTTGGTGATGGATGTGTTGACGCAACGTATTCAAGTGGAGGTGCCATGGTGTATGTTTGCGGACGATGTAGTGTTGATTGACGAGACGTGAGGGGGTGTGAATGAAAAATTGGAGGTTTGGAGGCAAACCCTGGAGTCCAAGGGGTTCAGGTTGAGTAGGTCCAAGACGGAGTATATGGAATGCAAGTTTAGCGACTTGAGGCAGGAGGACGATGTGGCAGTGAGGCTGGATTTCCAGGATGTTTGTAAGAGGGATAGTTTTAAGTATCTTGGGTCTATGATTCAAGGGAATGGTGAGATTGATGAGGATATCTCTAACTGTATTGGAGCAGGTTGGATGAAGTGAAGGCTCGCCTCGGGCGTGTTATGTGATAAGAAGGTGCCACTTAAGCTTAAAGGCAAATTCTATAAAGTGGCAGTCCGTCCAGCTATGTTATATGGAGCAGAGTGTTGGCCAGTCAAGAACTCCCACATTCAAAAATTGAAGGTGGCGGAAATGAGAATGTTGCGTTGGATGTGTGGACTTACTAGAGGGGATAGAGTTCGGAATGAAATACTCCGGGAGAAGGTGGGAGTGGCTTCGGTGGAGGACAAGATGCGGGAAGGAAGGCTGAGATAGTTTGGGCATGTGATGAGGAGAGGCACGGATGCCCCAGTTCGTAGGTATGAGAGGCTAGCGTTAGATGGCTTTCGAAGGAGGAGAGGTAGGCCGAAGAAGTACTGGAGGAAAGTGATTAGACATGATATGAAGCAGCTACAGCTTACTGAGGACATAACCCTAGATAGGAAGGTGTGGAGGTTGCGGATAAGGGTAAAACGCTAGGTCGCGTGCGTGGGTTGTAGCTAGTAGTAGAAGAGCTTATGTATAGCTGGGTTAGTAATCCCAGGACTGTGTCCATAGGTGGGGGTCGTACTTTCCGGACGCCATATTTCTTATCTCTTATTTCATATTGCGCTTATTTATCTTATTTCGTATTGCACTGATTTCTATTTTATTTTTAGTATGTCTTATTCCTTTTATGTTATGCCACCTACCCTGCTTAATGGTGCATTAAGCTCTTCCTTACTATCTATCTTGAGTCGGGAGTCTATCGGAAACAGCCTCTCTACTTCTTTGGAGGCAGCGGTATGGACTGCGTACATTCTACCCTCCCCAGACCCCACTTTGTGGGAATACACTGGATTTGTTGTTGTTGTTGATTCAGATTTGTGTTTATTAAAAGTTGGTGAAACAAGATTTGCTTCATATGTTATTATGACGACTCTTATTCGCAAAGTGAAATCTTCTTTAGAGAAGATGGTCAAGGATGATGAACGGAAGAATTATAAAGGGGATAAGGGAATTGAAGCCAAAACTCGTGAAATAAAATCCTTTTATAATGAATGATGAGAAGTGGGATAATATTGACTACTTTTTGAAGTTTACGAAACCTATTGTAGATATGCTTAGAGATGCCGATCTAGATGGTCCAAAATTACATCTAATTTATGATATGTGGGACTCAATGATTGAGAAGGTTAAAAAAGTAATCTTTGAGCATGAGGGGGAAGATCTCATTTCTGACCAATCAAATTTTTTTTATTCCATTCATGGTGTTCTAGTGTCTAGGTGGAACAAAAGCAACACCCCTTTACATTGTATGGCACATTCTTTAGTTCCCAAATACTATCATCAATCATGGCTTCAAGGAGAGAATGGAATTCAATGGGTAGCTCCTAATGAAGATTTAGAAATTGCATCGAATAGAATAAAGTTCTTTCAAAGGTACTTTGATTCTAATCAAATGAAACAAGTTTCATTGGAGTATGAAAAATTTTATAGCATGGGTGGTTATTTTGGTGAGCCTTATGTGATTGATGCTATGGAGTATGAAGATCCTCTTTCTTGGTGGGGAAATCATGGTGTCTCGACTCCACTTTTGCAACAGTTAGCTTTCAAGTTGCTTACTCAACCGGCTTCTTCCTCCTGTTGTGAAAGAAATTGGAGCACATATTCTATGATTCACAACATCAAGAGAAATAAGTTAGCCGAAGATTTAGTGTTTGTACATTATAATCTACGGTTGCTATCTCGTAAGAAAGAGAAATATATAAATGGGCAAAGCAAGTATTGGGATGTAGGTATGACTACATTTTCTTTATTAGTTTCTCAATTATTTATTTTGAATATTAATTTTTTCTTTCTTTGTATAAAAACTTTTTAATGTATACATTCTTTTTAACTTATTTAGGTGGAGATCAATTTGAAGTTGAGGATACAATTAATAATTTAACCGAGCTATCAATAGATAAACCTCAATTGGAAGGAGTGGTTTCTGACGAAGAATTTAAAGATTTGGAAGAAGTTGAAGAAGATGCGGAAGAGTAGTTAACTTAAGTAACTTGATAGTGGACATTTCTTTTTGTTCTATTAGTTTTGAATTGATGTCTTAAGTTTGGATGTTTTCTTGTGTTTGTTAATAAAGTATTTTTAGAATATCTTTATAACTCTATATTTATAATATTTAATTTTTTTTAGCTGAATCCCCGCACCCGTATCCACACTCAGATTCGCACCCCCGAATCTTAAAATTTATATTTTGACAAATCCGACTTTCGGATTCGCACCCATCTCAGCTACCCGCACCCGAGTCCGAGCAAATTAGGTGTCAATCTATCTATCTCTTTATCTTTATCCTTTATTTTCATTGGGTTTCGTTTCCTTTGTTTCCTTGTGTTTGTGTTTCCGTATTGTGTGTTTCCGTATTGTGGTTTCATCTCGTATCAAAGGGTCTATTGGAAACAGCCTCTCTACCCCCAAAGGTAAGGTCAGAGTACATCCTACCCTCCCCAGACCCCACTTGTGGGATTACTTGTGGGATTACACTGGGCATGTTGTAGTGTTCATTATAGGCTATCACTTACAGGAAAAGAAACAAAATACTTGAAACCATCAACAAATACCTTTCTGGCAACATCTGTTCCAGATAGGTCATCCCTTGGATCTGGTTCAGTATAACCCGCCTCCTTTGCCTCTTCCACAACTTGGCTGAATGCCCTTGAGCCCGTGAAGTTATTGAATATGTAACTCAAAGTTCCACTGCGAAAACAAGAGAAAAGGAAGCTGAATACGAGGAAACCTAAAATATTTTATTTCCTATCGTGCATGAGTTAGTGAAGCATGAGTCACCTTATCATTAACAATCCAATATTTAGAAATGAATTTGCCACAAGTGCAAATCACAATGGTACCAACCTAAAGATGCCCTCAATCCGCAATATCTTGTCCCCAGTTTCAAGAAGTCCACGTAAGGTGCTAATGATTGGTAGCCCAGCTCCAACAGTAGCTTCATAGAAGTAATGAGTGTATGATTGTCGCTGTAGAGTTCTCAGCTTCAAGTACTGGAAGCAATGTAAGAAAAGAAAAATGCAAAACAGCTATAAGAAGCTCCAGTCTCAACTATTTCAGAATTTTCAATGAAGAGAGAAATAGAACACTTCCAAAAATCATCATCTATTCCTCTATGATTGTGTGTAACGAAGGTGAGAGCAAACAATTACCAGAAAATGATGGAAAGTTGAAGTGTTATTTCCAGAAAGCGGGCACTACGAAAGTACTTAGTTACCTGGTCTAGCGGTCCTGAATTAGCCTTTTTGTTCGGGGTGACAACATGTATTCCTCTATGCAACCAGCCATAGTAATGGCTTGCGATATCAGAGTCTGCAGTGCAGTCCACCATTAGTGTGTTTGGGATAAAATGATTGCCACGTACATGGTGAACAAACTTATTCATGTCGGCCATTTCTCCATTTGCACTTAGCAGCTCTCTCCATCTTGACAAGTCAATACCCCTGTCAATGTTGACAAGAATGCCTTAGCATCATACTCCTAAAGAGCATTATCGATAGGTACAGAAGTTATAACCAGCCAGCTAAGAAGCACTTTGAAGTGTCATCCTTCCGAGTAGAAGCTAAATTTGTATTTTCTTTGTTAATTCTTCAACAAAGTCCCTCGCATTTAACACCAAATCAATTATTTTGAAAGTATTTCTAACAGAATTAACCATTCAAATATTTTTTCTTGTTGTTTTTAATAAGCTAGTCAAACTTTTTTTTTTCTTACTCCTTTTTCCTAGTGAAAGGATAAAGGAAGGAGATTTAGAAGATTATATGTCTCCCGTTTGATTGACTACAAATATCAACATTTTTTACTGAAGCAATACAAATTTCGAAATCTGACTTCCATTATTCTGCGCTTCAGCAAGCAAAGTTGACAAACTGTCGTGCAAAACCAAATCATCGTAAAATTTCTCTTGGAGGAACATGCAGATAAGTAAATTTAGATATTTTTTATCAACCACTATGGCGTCAAATTCAAACAATAGAACAACTTAGTTCTATTTAGTTCATCAATCAGGTTGCTACTTGCAGCATGCTTAAATGTGCTGCCCTTTCATCTTTTATTCATTAACTGTTGCTGGGCCTAAGGCCATATAAGAAGCATAACATATATCAGTGAGAACCTAAAAGAACATGTGAATTTTTAAGACTTACGACTCGCTCAGTAGCATTGTCCTTGTACCAGTTATACCCATCACACGCAAGTCAATGTTGAATTTCACCTTTAAGACAGCTGTCTGACAAAGAAAGAAAATTGTCGCAGCACTTTTAACCAAATTTTCCTTGAAAAAATTTGCCACAAATTACACAAGCAATTAAGCGGTTAAATAGAACTCTGGAAAACTGTGCTTGGAAACAAAAGGTCCAAGTGACATCAAACAAAAAATACTCTGGTTCAGGTCCACTTCCAGACAAAGTAACAACCACATCGAGTGGACCAGATCACCAGAATATTCCTTACTGTAACTGTAGCATCGCAGAGAGAGACCCTTCAGAAAAAGAAGATGAAGAAAGTAAGCAATAAGAAGGAAACTATATATAATAGGCATGCAAAATGGGCCTTCATATCCTGATATGTGTTTCAAACAATGTCAATTTGTTGACCATGCTTATGTCTAGCGAGATGGTTTATGAAAAGAATTATTAATCAAGTCTGACTTTTAGTTGATGTTGTTTATGCTAAAAAGTTGAAAAAGTTAACCACATCTTTGAGCACATGTAGAAATGAGGAAAAGTAAAAAAACTCCAACAAGAAAGTTATTAAGAAAAGCAAAATGACCTGCAGCTTGGAAATAGGCTCTCAACTACATTAGATCTTTAGAAATTTAATGGAAAGGGAAAGGGAACAACTTTATGTATAAAGGAAGTTAATAAAGCAATAAATATAGCAAACACCACTTAAGTCTCTAAAATTATGAAGAAAAATCAGCATACTAAATGTTTGTAAACCACTAGCAACAAAAAGAAACTCCCTGGCACAAAAGGGAGGAGAGGAGAAGAGTGATCAAAGTATAAGAAAATAATAGCCAACTTGAAGCAAAGGAAATCATGTCAAAATTGAAATTCAAAAGCAAAGTAGCAAAAGGTAAAATTTCAATTGGGAAGAGATTAAGTAGGTTAGAAATCATTCTATTGTAACGTTTTTACGTGATAATCAAAGTTGAAAGAAACACCTATTTCTCTGGGCTTTTTAAAAGTGAAATGCATAGATAGAAATATAAAATTGGACTTGGCCTTCTTCAGACAATGATTATGGATGGGCTATGTTCGTAAGATCAGCCTTCAAAATTCTGAAGAGACCCAAAATATACTTGAGGAGGCATATAGGGAAAATCAAAATATATTCTAGAAAGAGTCATGGTGATATTATAAAAAGTAATAATAACCAAAGAGTAAAAGTAGCTACTTAATTTCAATTGCAGAAGTCGGAGCAAAATAGGAAAGATCAAATTAATGAAAAGTTGAATTGACAAACCTGATCCTTTAACTGGTCAAGCAATGTACCTCCAATCAATCCAGGTCCAACAATGCCGACAGCAATTATTGTTCTTGACAAATAAAATTTTGAGTGCACAGCACGTAAAGCTCTTACACAATCTTCTCGCTTAACAACTACTGTAATGTTGTACTCCGTGCAACCTTGAGCTATAGCACGGATGTTGATATTAGCCTGCACTAAGATGCTGCCTTTTGAAGACTATGACACTCAGAAAAATTAAAAGGATCCGATATAATAACTACACTATTCATATTATAGCAGTCGTCAATCGTCATTGTATAACTTCACTTGACATTTGTTTGTGCTACTGTTGTATTCACAAGATACAGCCACATACATAGTCATATAGATGAATTTTTCAGATATATAAGGGTAGAAATTGTCAAACCTTTGCAAGTGCAGTGAAAAGTGTAGCACTAACTCCGGGAGTGCTAGCCATTCTCTGACCAACAGCCGCCAAAATGCTACAATTCGGAATCACTGCAATCTGCAAAGAACTGAAAGCATTATCAGATTGTTTACGAAGTACCTTTAATCAGGTATCTATAGTGAAGCAACTAAAAGAAGTGGAAATGATAACTTGATAGAATACTGTAACAATTGGGACGTTTGAATCAGGTCCGATGCTAGAAGCTTAATCAATTTATATTCCGACTTTATTTTCACTGTATGCACTTAGTGTCCTAAGTTTATCTAATGTCGTCTGGATCTTCTTATTATTTACCTTTACGTCCTTAAAGCTAGTCATAGCGGTAGTTGCCACGTGTTAGGTTGGTTAGATTGTTTTGGGTCTTGTTATATAGCTTGTATTAGCATTGTGGCAAAGATATCTTTGAATGAAAAATCTGAATTTTACCTTTTATTTCCCTTTTTCTCTTTCTCTGTTTTCTTACTTGTTTCCTTCAATGACGATTCAAACATGCAAATCGTTACAAATATGTAGAAAAAGAATCACCATAAACTCCAAACCACTTCGCTACAGTAGAAAGAGGCAAGCAAATCACACTGTTTCAAAGATGAGTCCAAAGGTCAACAAAACCCTACACACTGAAACCATAAATTGCAAAATCAGGAAAGTTGCGAAAAGAGGTTTCAAGTCCTTTTTGATATAATCAATGCTTTGAATAGTGGGAATTTGTTTAGCAGCAGCATTATAGGTAAAATTAGTTTCTTTAATGGCTGGTTTGTAAAATGTTTTTTTTTTTTAAATCAGTGAACACACCAATGTGCTTTACTTGTGAATTGTGATGCCCATAATCAGTTTAATCAGTACAGACAAAATATAGATGTTCCAGGTTTATCCTCCTCCTCTCCTCTTATTTCTGGCTTTCTGCAGTGTTAACCCCATCCAGAATCCATAATTTCTCAGCTTGTTTCAAATTGGCTGGCCATCTTTATTATCCTCCCCAGAGAAGAAAGAAGCTTCAAGCAAGACCGAGTCAGTGCTTATATCACTGTTGATCCGGCATCCAAAAGCTTTGGTTCAGGTTTTTCTTTTCTGTTTGCATCTACTAGACCTAGATTTTGATTTTTGACAGCCTTACCAATTCTAAGGCCCTCTTCAGCCGATCTTTGAATTTTCAAGTTAATAAAATCCAGAATCTAATGCCACAAATATACAATCTGCCTATTCATCATAACTTGCCCAATATTGCCAGACAACACCCAATCCAACGATGACTATACTCTTTCCTCTTTCTGATCAAATCAACAGCATCAGAACTTCTCTTGGCTTTTTTCTTAAGCAAGAATTAATGATCATCGGAGCTCTCAGTGTTAAATAATGCAACAACCACTGTGAGAACGGGATTATATTCTCCATGAGAAGACCTATTGAAGTTGTCACACAGCATCTTTTCTGTGAATTTTCTTTCTTTCATCTAACTGGTCTTGTACAACATTGAAATGAACAAGTTAAAAGATGAAAAAAGAAGGGGACCTTTATCACGTAACAGAACTCAGACCAAAACCTTAACCAGGAAATGGAAGGTGCACTTGATGCAAAAGGCCTACTAAAGATAGTGCCAAGAACTGAACTTCCCAATTTCCACTTTCTGTTACTATTGGATCGACAACACTGTAACTTCTCAAATGCAACCACGAACGCACAATACCTGAGAAAGTCGCCCTGCACTCAAAGCCTGACCGAATCTAGACTCCAAAACATCAGCAACGGCTTTCACTTCTTTCTCAGGCACAGCAAAGCACACTGAATGCTCACTGCTAGCCTGTAATATAGCCACCAATTAAATATCATGTAGTCATAACAGTAACAAGTACAAAAGGAATCAGTGGATAAATGTACCTGGGATATCATGACTACATTAGCACCAACGTCTTTTACTGCACTAAAAATGGCGCTAGCTGTACCAGGAATACCAGCCATTCCGGTTCTGAAAAGGGTAATAAGCATCATAAAGTAAGGAGTTCGTAATGTCACTACTCCTGAATCAAGTTCATCCTTACCCCTCAACATTCACGAGGGCTACATTGTCAATTGTTGCAAATCCTTTAACAAGGGATTCCAGTTTTTGTCCATCTTCATATTCATTTCCAGAGGATCGGCAGATCATTGTTCCAGGTGCAGAAAGGTTGAAGATATTTTTTATAACTATTGGAATGTCATATTGCATCACTGGAACAATTGTCCGAGGATGTAAGACATTGGCACCGAAATAGGACTGCATAAAAATGAGAAATTTTTCTGTTATAAAGGGCCATAAGAGGCCATATTAAATTCAGCAACTGCATAGAATGTCATGATTTCACCATTTCCCACGCTTCTTGATAAGACAATGTCTTCAGTATAACTGCCTCACTAACTGCAAATGAGACATCTTTTAGTTGGAAAGCATCCTAACATCAATGATAAATACTTGATAAAATTTTGGCTCATGAAAGTCCAGAAAGGCATCAGGTTGGAAAAGGCATTCAATGAGCAAAGATGAACCTTTTCTAGGATCTGCACTATATACGCCATCAACATCTGTCCAAATTGTAACTTGACGTGCTTGTAAAAGGGCCCCCATTATAGCAGCGGAGAAGTCACTACCATCTCTCTTCAAAGTAGTGGGGATATTCTGCGGGGTAGCAGCTATAAAGCCCGTTGCAATGATTGTTTTAGATGGATTGTTAGAGTACCATTTCTCAAGTCTCTCCTCTGACTTCAAATAATCTGGATCAACCTGGTTAGAACTTGTCGGGTTCACAACAAGCACTTCCCTTGTGTCCATCCACTTACACTCTACACCATTCTGCAAATATAAATTCAAAAGGTAGAGCCAAGATGTGGGATGAGTTTAATTTCATAACTAGGAGACATAATAGCTGTGTAAGATTGGACAAAAGCTGCAAGAAACCCACCTTTCTGACAGCAGATGCCAACAATTGTGCAGACCACAACTCTCCATGCCCTACTACAAAATCAGAAAAAGACTCTGTTGCATGACCAGCTGCAAAACAAGTAAGCCGTAAAGTTAATGCCAAAGAAGAGAAGCAGGTCAATCAAAGGAACTCCAGTAAGGAACCAATTCAGTTCTAGCAAAAACAAGAGATTGAAGCGACTACCCATATGCTAACCAGAGAGTGAAGTAAAACCATAATTACTGCTGTGCAATATGCTTTCGATTAACCATGTGCAAAGGTGTGAGGGAAGGGGGATTGGAGTACTCTAAAAATATTTTTCTTTTACAACATCCTTTGTAGGACTAGGAATTTGCAATGGCGTTTACTCGGTTTGAGAAAAGAAGAATCAGGATCTTTTCCCTCCAGACAGCAAGCAAACAAACGAGAAAAGCAAGCATACCAATATATATTGCACGGAGCATGGCTTTAAGGTTGTTAATGTCATCTTGCAGTTTAGATAAGAAACTGGCTAGGTTGTCTCCATCAAGTAGATCAACAGCTGCTAATTTATGTTTCTCTCTACCAGCATCAAGTGTTTTTAGATAGGTGTGAGGTGACAAAAAAGTCTTTAAATTAAAAATGGTGACAACTTTGACCAGCTAAGGTCAAAGGTTTATTTAAACTATGATTAAGTTAATTGGGATGTAAAGTGTAATTTTTAAAAAGTCCTCCAACACCAAATTTCAAATTTTAGAATTCCCCCCTTTTCTTATCTTTCAATCTTTCTTCTTTTTTTTTCTTTCTCTCTCCAAATTTCTTTCTCCCCATCTTCTTCTTCTTATTTTTTTCTATCTCTAGATTTTCTTCTTCTTCCATTTACTCTTCTTCTATTTCTTTCTCTTTTCATTTCGTTCTTCTTTCTTTTTTAATCTTCATGGACTATTTTTTAAAAGAAAAAAATTGAGAAGTTTGAAAAGAAAATTTTTGATTTCTTTTAAAAATGAATGAAGAAATAATTCGGCAAATTCAACACTACGAGAGTTGCTTTAGCAACTACCATAGTTGCTACAATAGTTACGGTAATTGCTGCAACAACTACTATTAGTTGTTGTGTTACAGCAATTATCAAAGTTGCTGCAGCAACTTCGATACTTAATTTCTGAAAAAAGATGTGGTTGGAGGAGGAGCCCACGAAAAACTGATATTTATGGTAAAAAGGGAGGTGGTGGTGCTGGTGGTGACACCAAATGAGAAGATGGCATTCGTTGTAGTGTTGATAGCGACGATGGTGGAGGAGAAAGAAGAGAAATAGGCGATAGTTATGTAGAGGGAGGAAATAATGGTGAATCTAGAAGAGGTGGCAATGGAAGTGATAGTGGAGGAAGAGGAGGTGGCGACGGCGGCGGCAACAAAAAGGGTGTGGAGGAGGAGTGGTGGTAATGGTGTAGGGATCTTTCTATAAATAATAAAACTTGAGGGTTTTAAAATTAGTGTCATTAACACTAAACTTTAAATTGTCACCTCTACTCAATATTTAAGACTTGTGTCACTCTTTTTTAGTTTTGAAACTTTTTTGTCACCCTTAATTAATTTGTCCAGTGCTAAGGTGTGAGGGAATGGGGATTGGAGTACTCTAAAAATATTTTTCTTTTACAACATCCTTTGTAGGACTAGGAATTTGCAATGGAGTTTACTCGGTTTGTGAAAAGAAGAATCAGGATCTTTTCACTCCAGACAGCAGGCAAATAAACTAGAAAAGCAAGCATACCAATATATATTGCACGAAGCATGGCTTTAAGGTTGTTAATGTCATCTTGCAGTTTACATAAGAAACTGGCTAGGTTGTCTCCATCAAGTAGATCAACAGCTGCTAATTTATGTTTCTCTCTAACAGCATCAAGTGCTGTTAGATATGAGTCATCTCGAGACTGCGCCTTGTAAATTAGATCATACATCATGTCTGTTACTTTTGACATTGCAGATACCACTACCACCTTTCTTTCTGATTGATCAGCAGTAATTATCTCAGCTACATTCCCAATTCTTTCCGATGTTCCGACACAGGTACCACCAAATTTATGAACAGACCAGCAATCACCCTTAGGGAGCTGAATATTTTCTAGCGCTCCATCCAACGAGTATTCTGTCACAATATTGGATAAAGGAAGATGACATTAGCAACCAGGGAAAATCACACATGGATGACAAGAGCTTTGTGTAAAATAGACCTTTGCTCGTCACAGCAGCACTTTTTCTGAACTTTGATGATTCTCCCCTTTCCCATTGTGAACTAAAATCCACTCTGAAATAAAACATAAAACAAAAGCAAAGAAATACTTTACCAAAACAGAAACAATGAGATGAAAAGAAGATTCTCAAAGGATAGAAACAAACATACAAGTGTCCAGGATGCTCATTAGAATTTTCGCAAAATAACAAAATTATAGGGACCTTTTAGCTTAAGTATATGTCACAGGCGGCGACAACCCATTATATGTAAATGCATTTCAATCCCATGCAACTGTGCTTCAACCCACAATCTTTCGCTTGAGATTTCCCATGTAAACTGACTCATCCCATCCATCCCAAAACTTCAAACTTTACGCCACCGGGAAACCCATTTATAAAAAATATAAAACAAAAATAAAATTTAAAATAAAATAAAAAGTTTACGAAAAACAAAAGATTCTTGACATCTCAATTAGCATAAAGCCAAGATGCACAGTGAAACCAAAAAGGGAAAAAAATTAAAACTCAGCCAAAGATAGATAAAGATTTGTTACTTGAGAAAATGAGAGCGTTGGAGAAGAGAAAATGGATAGATCTTGTTAATGGTGGAAAGCTTCGTCCCTTTGGCCTTGAAATATAGCAATTCTTTATCTTTTGAGGAGAGATGACATGAATAGGATGGAGAAATAGGAGATGCGAACACCATTGTTGATTGAGAGTGAGACAAGACAAAGGTCTCAAAGTGGGGTATCTCAAGTAGGTTTAATCACTGTGTTACATGAACTAAAATCATTTTAGTAATATATTCGCGCAGCTATTCTATAAGGGCTGGTTTTGCTGTTAACAAGTTATCTAATAATTAATTTTGAAATTTATGATTTTAATATTAGTTATCCCTATCATATATATATACATATATATGAAATAATTTATTCGATCAATGAAACATAAATAGTGAAGAAAATATATTATTTCACTCTTAAACTTGTCCACATAATTTACTTTAAATCCTAAACAACACGGCAATTATATACCCTTAATAACTTAAAACTGAATTAAATTCAACGTGTCGAAGTCCAACTGAAATTGCGTGTTCACACTCATTGGTGAACGCATTAAATAAATAATTTTGTCTTTGAATTTCTTTTAAAACTAAAAATTTTTTTTAAATTAATGTAACGGTCATAAAATCTCCAAATCACCCTACCTAAAACTTTGTTCAAAAATCTTAATTTACTCATTTTCTTCCTCAATCTATTCAAAAGCTGCTCCATCTACGAAATTTAAGCAAAAATTGATATTTTCTCTTTCGTTTCAAATTTAAGAGCTCCTAAAGAATCTTAATTTAGTTCTTCGTCTTCTTCTGCTACTATTTTTCCAAAAAAATGTATAATCCATCTCCTTCGTCTATCATTTGTTTGGAGCTTTTCTCCTTTTTCTTCTACTTAAAATTTATTTTTGCATTTTAATTAATTTCTTGGAATCAATTTTTTGTAGCACACAATAAGGACAGTTAATTTGACTAAACTTTATATGGAAGAAAATGATAATGTTTTGAAGCAAGAAGTTTATTGCAATTACGAATTTTTGTTACATATGGAGACATCTTGGACTTCGAGGAATTCCGGTAAAAGATACTGAGCATGTCCTTATTATAGGGTAAATATAAAATTTTGTTTCTTTATTTGTCACTATTCAAGGGTCTAAATCTTACGACTTTTGATGTTAGAGGGATAGAGAAGATATTGATCTGAGATTCAAATATTTAATTCCTAAACAAATAGAGAAATTAGGAAAGCTTGAGAATTTAGTTGAGTCTTCTCAATATATTAGCAATCATGCATCGGTTAATGAAGTTGAAAATTTTAAATTGAATAAATTTGTTGAGGAAGCTTCTCATGAAGTAGACATGCTCAAAGAATCCAAACAAGATGATAATTGTGTTGATATGAACTTAAAGAAGTTGGAAGAAAAGATTGAGCAGATCAAAGAAAGAGAGGAGAAGTGAATAAGAATTGTCAAATTTGTTGTGTTTTCTTCTTTTTTACTACTAATAGCTATAAGCTATTAGCTTGGGGTAATACATATAAAAAAGGTTCAATAAGGTTACCTTAACACTAGGTTGTTGTTAAATGATATCTAGAATATTTTATATTGAACGGTGCAGCTTCTTTAAGCTTCTTCTGTAATGTACTTTGGCTGGTGGTTGTCTCTTGGTATATATATGAGGAAAGGTTGTTGAATTGATTGCATTTTGAGTATTTTTTTCTTTTGTAATAGTGCATCTTCTTTTATAATGAAGTTACCTTAGTACTAGTAAAGCTAGACTGCACTAATAATGCAATTAAAAATAAATAAAAATCTCACATAAACTACCATTAATGATGCAGTCACAGCTGCATAAATCCCTCCAACGAATATATCAAAATAGTGTAGCAATAACTGCTTAAATTTATAAACAAATTGTGCAGACACAACTGTATAAATACTTCAAACAAACATTTCAAAATGGTGCAATCGCAGCTGCTCATATTTCTACAAAAATATGTGGCCCAAAGTGCAGTCACATTTGCATCATACAATTACACATCAAATTAGTGTATTCACAGTTGCATAGTTGAAGTCACTAATCAAAACAAAAATTAGCTACGTGAAAGTCACTACTGTTTCAGTACACAACATCAATACACAAAATTAGAAAACTAAGATGTTGATGAACTTGTTTGGCTTAGATGATTCACTTCAACAGCATTTGACCTTATCCTCATACTTTTCTGTGCTCTCATAACTTCAAGATCTTGTTGGGTCACAACTTTTTTTTCTTTTTATTTCACACTTGATGCTGGTTTGTGATGTCCAAGATGTCCAGTCACTATGAAAGAGTTCATAGACATTCCAAGCTGCAAAAAATAAAATAGAAAAAAATTACTTAAGACTTTTGAAAGATTGACTTTAAACTAGAGAAGTATTATCAAATTTAACTTACATTGAGAATTTTATAACCATTCTTCGTCTGAAGCACCCCTATTCCAACCATCCTAGGTCTTTTAAAAGATGTCCCTTTATCTCTTCCAACACCAATAACACCATCAACTTCTCTTCCTTTATTAGTACTAGCTCCTCTTCCTCTACTTCTGCTAACACCAACAACTGCAGTTCCTCTACCTCTACCATTACTATTAATAGTAGAAGGTGCAACTCTTTTTCCTCTACCAGCACCATCTACGATAGTAGTAGCATCAGATCTTCTTTCTCTACAAACACCATTCATAGTAGTAGCGGCATCAACTCTTCTTCCTCTACCAGCAGCAAAAGCAACAACCTACAACATATAACAAAAAATGTAAGAAATAAAAGAGAAATGAACTAGTAGTAAATGACAAGTCAAGTGTTACCTTTGGAGACCCTTTTGGCCTTCCTTTTCCTTTTTTTGTGCTTAGTGCTGCAGAAAAATCTACACTTGATCTTGTTGAACTTGTAGCCAAATGTCAACACCTCTTATTATGACCCTTGGCATGACATATGTTGCAGTTCATCTCCACACCATATTTAGACAACTTTTCAATCTTGTTTTCACTTTGCTTCTTTCTTCTGCATTTGTCAGGTCTGTCTGGCATATTTTTTATTATTGGGGGTAAAACAGAAGGATTGGTTGACTTTGACCACATTTTCATATTAGTAACAAGCTGAATGTAGTAACTATAGGTATTGGGGTAGTTTTCCTTGGTCTACTATTGTGCAACATAATCGATTAGCTTTAATCTCACATTTTAACATCCAAGACCTACAAGTACAATTTCTATCTCTCAAATTCACTATAAAAGTATTGCCCCAACTATCATTAACCTCAAAACCAAACTCACCATTCCACTCAAGGTTACACTTTATTGATTTTGATATATTCTCTTGCAATACTTTTCAGTTATCCAAATATTAGCAAACTCCCTCAATTGTCATATTCTTCGCATCACCTTGAGCCTTATTTCTTTAAGCATTATGATGATAGTCTGTCTCTGGTCCCCAATATTCATGAATTAAAACTTTCAATCATGTTGTTTTCAACACTGTTACAACAACTGTGATACTTGAAGTACACTTTGGACCACCTTTCAATATTGTCATACAATAGGTCTTCATAAATTTTATCCCCTAACAACTCCATGTGATCCAAATTTCTTCTCAATTCCTGCTTATATATGGATTTGGCATATCTCCAAATACAGTTTCTCCTTTTAATACCCTTTCAATATTTGGACCAATTGGCTAGAATATGTCTTGCACACATTCTTTGTTTTGTAGTTAACAGTAATTCTGTAATTGCATTGTCAAGACCCTTCAACAAATAATAAATATTAAAGATTATAGTTAAAAATAGAAAATCTAGTTAAAAGAAAAAATAAAGAAAATTAATAAGAGAAAGGACAAATACAGTACCTTTTGCATATCAGTGATTGTAGTTAATTCTGACCCATAATCAAGCTCAAGATCATGCTTCACAAGTCTAACAAACCATCTTTAAGTGAAATTATTTTCAACTTCAACCACTGTCCAAATTAGTAGTAGCATCTGATTATTCTCATCTTTACAAACAACCATAATTAGTTGACCTTTACAAACACCTTTCAAAAAGCAACCATTAAATTCAATACATCTCTTAGCACCAACTTTGAATGCTACCTTCAAAGCATTAAAACATACATAAAATGATTAAAACTATTTTTTCCATATTTAAAGGTTTCTTCACTAAGCCTCACCACACATGTGTTACATGGATTGATTTTTAGAAGCTCATCTCTATAATTCAAAATCCTTTTAAACTCCTCTACATGGTCATCCATGATCTGTTGCAACATAATATTTCTAGCTTTTCTTGCCACTGTATTTCCAATATACACCTCCAACTCTTTTCTTACTAAGTTTTGAAACTAAAAACTCTAATGCTCGGCTCAGATATAATCATATCCTTGTATCTCTCTTCCAAGTACTTTGAATTCACAAGTTTATTTTTGGTTGTGGTATTGCATATGTGCACTAGATTATACTTATTCACCTGAAAAACTCCAGTTCTAGAATTATCGCTTCTAAACAACAATCATGGACAACTATCAATATATTTTACTCTCACCCTTTTTGGTTCATTTTCATACTTGTCCAATTCTACATATTCTTGCAGAACATACATAGTAATAGCTTTTCTAAATTGCTAAACATTTTCAAAACAAAGACCAAGATCCCAAACTATTTTTTTACAAGTAGGATCAAAGACAATTCTCTTATGATTTTTTTTGCTCTTCTTGTTTTTCCTTCTCTTCTT
This sequence comes from Capsicum annuum, assembly GCF_002878395.1. NCBI lineage: Eukaryota > Viridiplantae > Streptophyta > Magnoliopsida > Solanales > Solanaceae > Capsicum > Capsicum annuum. The sequence goes on along the minus strand of NC_061114.1, from coordinate 139,999,557 downwards.
GTAGGTTGTTCTACTTCATCATCCACATCATTACCATCATCACTATCTATTTCAAAGCTAACATCTATATCAGAATTAAAATATGGCTCACTTCTAGCTACTTTGCCCTTTAAAGTAGTTTTTTTGTTGGATAAGAACTTATCATATCCTAAGTCACCTTTTTTTTTTCCTAAACTATCTCCTTCTATTCTAGGCTCATTTTTTTCCCTTTTTTTCAACTCTATTCTTTTTGGTAGCTCTCTTTTCTTCTCTCAAAATTGTAACCTTCTCATAAACATTACTACCATATTCATCTTTACTTTCATCAAAAGAAGTCTTCATAATCAGAATTTGTAGTATCATCTGTTTTATTTTCCCAATCAGATGGAATTATTGGGACATCTGATATAGTAACAAAGCTAGTCCCACTCAAGTTTTTCTCACCATAAGGAACAGCACCACCACCACTATCCAAGATTTGCTCACCAATAGCAGTATCCCAACCACCATCACTATTTAAGTTTTGCTCACCAGTAGCAGAAGCAACATCACTAACACTGTTTTCCACAGTACTGGCAGAGGGTGCACTACCCAAGTTCTGATCATTAGTTGCAGCAACACTACTACCCACGTTTTCCTCCACACTATATAACTCCTCACCATTAGAACAACCATCACTAATACTACTCAATTCCCTAACACTAGTAGTAGCGATACTTCTATTCAAATTTTCACTCATAAAAGTCTCTTGGGGTGTTGCAGCCTCTATAAAGCCCTCTTAAACCCTTAATCTTTCTCTAATCCCACAGTCTTGATTGGATTCTTTGTCAAAAGAAGTAGAAGATTCCCCACCCACATGGGGGACTTATTCAATGGCAGGGACCACATGGGGTTCTTCTATAAATGTGACACATAAAGTTGAACTATATCTCCATTTTTAAGTTGAACTATATCTTCATTTTTAAGTTGAACTGGTCATGATTCGTGGTCTGAGCCATGACCTGAGGTTCTGAGGTCTGGTCCCTTTCTATTGTGATCACGACTCCTCCTCCTAATGACTCATTAGATCTGATCACGAGTCATTAGGAGTAGTCTTGGTTTGAGTTGTAACTTGAGGTTCTAAGGTTTGTGCCCTTTCTTTTATGACCACGACTTCCCCTACTAACGGCTCATCAGATCTAATCACGGGTCGTTAGGAGTAGTCGTGGTCTCATACTCAATTTCTAGATTTCCTTCTATTATGGTAACGAGTCCACCTAATGACTTGTTGTCACTGATCACGAGTCATTTGGTAGAGTCATCATCCCTAGGCCAAAATCTGAGGGAGGGGGCTCACTATTATGGCAATGAATTCCTCGTAGCGACTCATTATGTCTGGTAACGGATCATGGGGTTGAGTGTTTATCCTTTTTCTTTTGTATTCTGTATAGTACTTCTTTTTTTAGTAGAGGTAAAAGCTGTGGGAAACTTGTTTTTTATATGATATGAAATCTTGAAATAACAGTAATTGAAAAAGTACTAGAAAGACAAGTGTCCCTGAACAGCTTTGCCATTAATTAAAGCAATAACCTCCTCAAATTTGTTCTTTTCTGTTCTATTCTATTCTTGTAAATATTTTAGTATTATATTAGTGGACCACCAAAAAATATCAAAACTCTTTTAACTTGTCGTCACTAGTAAGTTGATAGTTCCTTAGGAATTGTTCATAACTTTTTGCCACAATATCGAATGAAAACGAGACTTGTGGCATTAAAAGGCTAATTTAATGGCCTATCCTTCGATGGATCTAGAGTTTGAAAACTTAGGGTATTATAATATCTTCTCCTTAGGGTCATTCGTCCTCAAATAAAACTACTAAGCTAAAAGGCTAGGGAAAAGTTGGGATCTTTGCACTGAATACTAAAGAATCGTATGATGAACCAATATCTAAACTTATGAATGGTGCATGAACTAAACTGAACCCATGAATGCATGCTATGACATGAAGATGGTTGGATGACTGAGATAGAAATAAAAGAATTAATTAATTAAGAAAACTATTACCTCATGTTGGGACTGGGTTCGAAGAGAAAAGGTGGGGGTACTTAATCATCACATCCGCCTCTACTTCCCAAGTAGCTCCCTCAACTAATTGAGTTCTTCACAGAACCTTTTCTAAAGTAACCTCTTTATTCCTCAGCCTACAAATCTGACGATCAAGGATCTTAACTGGGCTTCTTCATAAGAGAGGCTATTTTCTATACTAATCTTTCCTACAGGTATTACTGATGTTGGGTCTCGAATGTATTTCCTTAACAAGGAGACACGGAATGTTGGGTGTACTTATGCTAACTCTGTAGGCAACTCTAACTCATATGCTACCTTTCCATACCATCTTAAAATCTTATAGGGACCAATATAGCTGTCATGACCTAAACCCCGAGGTAGCCGTGATGGATATCTCAATTCTACCGAGGACCAAAAATCACTCCATTTGCGTAGTCAAACAAAATACAATATATATAGAAGTGGAACAATACCTAACATATAACAAGATAGATAAACAACTAGCTAAGAAAAAAATATAAGAATTTCAACAACTATCCAAATCCATAGTATTCCACAAAGCCTCTAATAACCAAGAACAACCTAAGTTGGGACATGCTCCTGACCATAGCCAAAATGAGTGCAAAAGAAATAGTCTAAAACATAATGAATGAAATAAGAACATGAAATGAGGGTCTTACAAATAATGGAAGCTCACCACTTCAATTCTGACTCACGAGCTATCCAGAAATCACCTATTACTACGTAGAAAAAGCAAAAGTGTCTCCATACCCTGCATCGCATGGGGTTACAACTTTTGAGGATGGTTAGCGGGGTGAGCGCTAGCATGTAACCCGGGGAAGGAAAAAAGTAATGTCATGATCAAATCAGTTCAAAATCATTCAAAACCAATACACCCAATCATATATATATATCATGCCGGGACAGGAAATAAGGTTTAGTATAAGAGTAAAACATTAACCTGGACTATGTAGCTTGACCGTCATAAAAACACCCACGGGCTATATGGGTCCAGCCCTCTGCTAGATGGGCCCTAATGCATGTTAGACGCATAAACCAGAGATATCATAGAAGGTCGAGGAATCCACGATCCTACACTATCCATGATACATATATCTGTAGTGTGTCACAAGCACACAGTCATCAAGACCAATCCTAACGCCGATAAATGTGAGTTTCCAGTATCAGTCCCTCTGGACATCCACTTTCACGGCTAGCTACACAACCCCCTTTAAGCCCAATTAAAACATTTACCCATTCCCATTCATTGAACCATGATCATCCATTAAGGCATAAAATATTCGTATCATCATACCAATACACTTGTAAGCTATAACATGCCATTTTAATTATCATTACTTGGGGAAATCCACAACCCCATAAGCTCCAATCATTCATCTATATGGGAGAATTTATGACCCCCCAGGTTTAATGTTAAATATCTATTAACTTGGGGGAATGGACGAACCCAAGGTTTGACGTCGAGGCAGTGTATTCTTTTCCGGGCCAATGTGCGACGGATGATCTGATGGACCGTCAGACTGAGCGATGGACTATTATAACCCCCGTTCAGGATTTTTAACTCATTTTTAAAAGGGCTTTTTGGTCTTTTTCCCACTCTTTTCAGCCCCTATTTATATCTGGTCAAGGCTTACAACTTCATTTATCATCTTCAATATAAAAAACTAGGGTTTCTACAAAATCAAAACCCTTCCTTCTTCTTCACGAAAAATTAAGAGAAATCAAGAAATCAAGAATCTCTCCAAGAGCTTTCAAGAAAGAGTTTCTCTAAGGTATGTAGATGTTGATTCTTGGATTTCTTTCATTCAAGAAGATCAAGAACCCTTTTCTAAAATTCAAAGATCTTATGTTTGTGGGTTTTCAAGATTTATGTGATGGGAAATTAATGTTCATGCTATTATTAAGTTTTGATTCATGTTTGAATAAGCAAAGCATGCTCCCCGTATGTTTGATAAAATGCTTATGTGAAGGAATTAGAGCCATTATAGCATGTTGACTAGAAATCTCCAATTGTGTGCAAGCCCATGCATGTCAAGTGTTTGTTTAAAAACTTTAATGAATGAATTGTGAATTGATAGCATAAAATTCCCTAATTATGTGCTCTTTGCTAAGACTTTAATACATGCCTAGTGTTTGATGCAAGACCTTGTTGAATAGAGTATGATCCAATAACATGTCACCCTATGTTATTACATGTTTAGGATTCCTAAATGCTTGAAGTGATGCCTTAGTGATTATGATGGTGAATGATTGTCCATGGTCTTGATTATTCAAGAATGGTTATGCTTTACTTTTATGTTATCGAGTCCTGGGGTATTTATACCCGACAATTTAGCTGTTGTCTAGGGCCCGTGTCAGTTTTCACGATAATTTCAATCGAGCCATGATTCTCATAACTCAGTGAGTTATAGAACTTTGTATTCTCAGACACATACAGAACTTAAGAAATCTCAGTAATCTCTAAAATCACCATAATCTTAGTATCGCTAGTAATCTAGCCTTAGTTCTGTACTCAGCTTAGATCTAGTAGTATTCAAGTATTCAGTTCTGACCTCTGTAGTAATCAAGTACTCTATTCAAAGCTCAGTGCCATTCAGTTAGATAACGAGGTTCAGTAGTATTTCGTCAAATACAGAACCAAGTGAATTTAGCTTAACTCAGTCAGAATAGTCAAGAAATATGATCAGTATCAGATTCAGCTTAGTTTGTGTTCAGTTAAGAATCAGTTTGTAGTCTTTCAGTTGAAAGCAGGAGAAAGCGCCGAGCGAGGGCAGGAATGGCGACTCCCCATCAGAGAGGTAGAGTCGTTAGGAGCAATCCCTGCACTCCAGAACTGTATAGCCAGCACAGGATGTAGGAGTCACCTATCGAAAAGGCTAGTCACCCGTTAGATAGGCTTGACTATTATATGCCTTAGGCTTAACTTCCTGCGAGTATCACATGTCAGATATGCTTGACCAGAGAGGTCTTTGCCCGTGGCACAGTATTGATACCCTTCCATCTGGGGTTACAGGTTGGACCCCACCAGTTGAGATTCGAGGAATGTCGATTAAGTGACTATTTCCCACAATTGTAGTTTTAGTATCAATCTTCAGAAATCTGGACTGTCAGATACAGTCATCTATCTCAGTGAGGAACTTAGATAGTTCCATTGATTCATGGACCACTCGTTAGATAGGCTTAGTCTCATATAAAGTTATTCAGTATCAGATCTAGATATCACCCGTCAGATAGGCTTGATCTCAGTCTTAGATTCAATTGAGTATTGTTGTTGTCAGATTCAGACATAATCAATTCTTATCATCAATAGTAGATTCCAAAATTATCCGTTAGAGAGGTTTGATATCTGATGTAGTCAGTAGAGAGTAGAAAGCTCAAAATTCAGTTAAGGAGGTGAGAATAGTTAGTCAATCAACTTCAATATCTTAGAATTAGAGCCCATTTGGATAAGATTAAAAAAATAGATTTTTAGCTTAAGTAATTAAAAACTTAAAATAAGTGCTTATAAATTAAGTAGATAAGTGTTTGAATAGAAGTGTTGAAACTTAAAAAAAGTTATTGATGTATTTGGTTAACAGGCGATGCTAAAAACTTTTTTGTTGTTAAAATGTCTTAAATATTCTTAAAGTTGTTAACAACATAAGTACGGTGAATTATTTATAATTTTTACAACAACAACAGCAACAACAACAGGCCCTGTGTATTCCCACAAAGTGAGGTCTGGGGAGGGTAAGATGTACCAGTCCATACCACCACCTCCGAAGAAGTAGAGAGGCTGTTTCTGATAGACCCCCAGCTTAGAATCTTTCTATTTAAATGCACTTTTAGCGTAAAGTGATTATCCGAGGTCAATTTATAAATATAATTTACTTTTTAATTTTAAAATGTTAAAAAATAAAAAGCTTAGGACATTTTTTTATATAAAAATAGTATTATATTGTTATATTGCAAGCTCGTAATAATTTGGCTAAGTTAAAATGTTATCCTCAAATATAATGATGGATTCTCTGAAATCAAAGAAGAAAGATGAAGATAAAATTAGAGGAAAGAGATGGAGAGAAGCAACCAAGAGAAAAAGAAATAAAAAAATATTTAAGGGCTACAAGTTCAGGGTATTTATGGAATTGGAGAAAAATATAAGGGTAAAAAGGTAAATATTTTAGTCAAACCTAAAAGAATTTTAATTTGAAAAATAAAAAGCTCGGGGTACCCAGCTTCTCACTTTTTGCCTTTTTTTTAATGAGTTTTTAGCTTTTTTTAATAACTTTTTAATTTTACCAAACACTTAAAAAAGCTAAAAAGGAGATTAAAAGCTGATTTGACCAGATTTTAATCGTATCCAAACAGGCTCTTAGTAGTGAGTTTAGATGATAGTAATGCAGTATCCGAGTTTTACTATTTAGAGTCATGATGGTTATAGTTATGGTTTGTGCATTCATGCATGTGTTCTCATTCAGTACTGTCATGATTACTCAATTAAGTAATTGTTTATGCATAACCCCTTGCATTTAGCCTTACCTCATCTTCATACTTGGTACATTCCCGTACTGACGTATTTGTAATATGGTATTTTATTTGACAGCATAGGTTTGGAGGAATGAGATCCAAAGTATCCTTAGCAGCTCAGTCCCAGTCAGCAGCAGCAGACATAGCAGTGAGTCCTTTTCAGTCGAGGATGATCCATATTTTTATTATTATCATATCAGACTTAGTTTAATTTCAGTAGACGGAGTTAGTTGGGGACATGTCCTATCAACTCCACAGTTCTGACAGTTTAGAGGCTTTTCGAACATATGTATCAGTATTCAGTTTTAAATTTTGAGTATTTTTAGATGTTTTGAACCTTATGGCTAGTTTCTGCATTTATTATCTATATTATGCAGTGTTCAGGTACATATATAAGTAGAGGGTTGGCTTGTGGTCCTTCAGGATCATAAGCACCATGTGACATTTCTATTCTAAAAAATCGAGTCGTTATATAAGGACTCACTACTAGGTCTGACATTGTTGGCTGAATCTGAGTCTGTCTATGCGCGGTCGGGAACCTAAGCATCCAAACCTATGATATGAGACATCATAGCACAAAGAAAAAGTATACGTCAGTACGTGGAATGTAATGGTATGCTAGATGAGGTAAGGCTGAATGCAAGGGTTCATATGCATGAATAGTAACTGACTGAATGATATAGAATAGTTGAGTAAGAGCATATAAACAACTGATGCTACCATAAATACTAAGTATGTAATACTGTGCATATACATATATTTTATATCTGAGCTTTTACTGAAGCTGAGTACTAATTTTTAATAACTGAGTAACTGATATCTGAGATTACTGATAACAGAGTGAATAAGTTTGATAGTCCTGATTCTGTAAAATTGAACTGAGTTCTATATTGAAACTGAAACTGAAATTGTGGGAAGTAATCATCTAACCAACATGCCCCAAATAAGATAAGATAACTGGGGTCCAACCTGTAACCCCAGTTGGAAGGGTGTCAGTACCATGCCATGGGTAAAAACAAGCTGAAAAGTTACTCTCATCTAGCAGCTACTCTAATGAGAAATGTGGAACCCTCAACTGGCAGGTTAAAACACCTCATCAACCCTCAACTGGCAGGTTGATGTCTCAACCTATGCTGGCTATGTAGTTCTAGAACGCAATGACTGCTTCTAAGGATCAAACCTTTTACTGGCAGGTGAGCCCCCATCCTTGGGTTCACTCGGTGATAAATCCTACTCCTTACTGAATAGACCCTGAACTGATTATACTAAACTAGACTGAACTGATACTGAGTTTTATTGAGTTCTGTCGCTGACTGAGTACTATTGAGTTCTGTAACTGACTGAGTTCTACTGATCGTGACATGACTGATATTATTCTATAACTACTATAGCTCTAGGTAAACAGCTAGATTTTTAGGTATTAAATACCCCCAGGACTCGATAGCATAAAAAGTAAAGCACAACATGATCTTGAGAAACATAACAATGTACACTTGTCCATAATTCATTCATAGAAACATTTTATCAAAAATATGTAGAGCATAAGCTTGTACATATACTAGCATGTCATGATTTCACCAGTTAATTCACATGGACATTCTATCAAACACTTAGGGAGCACAACTTAATGCACATAATCATGGATATCATATAAACATTGCAACTACAATGCCCAAACTTGCAAATTCAAGGATTATAGCATAGAAATTACACAATTTGATATATATGCTATTTTAATTTCATGGAAACCACAATTAATCATGGGTTGAAACTCAATTAATGCCATGAACATGAATATAATCCTGTTTCAAGCATGTAAGTCATAAATCAACAATAAATCATAAATCAACAATCTTGTGGTTTTAAAAATGGATTCTTGGACTCTATGGGTGAAAGAAACCCATAGATGAACACCTAACATACCTGGGAATATTAGTTCTTGAAGGTTCTTGGAGAAATTCTTGAGTTTGTTCTTGATTTCTTGAAGCTAGGGTTTTGCCCCTTTTTGAAAGAGTGTTTCAATCTTAAGAGAAAGTGAGGAAATAATGATATAATAGGGTATTTAGGTCTTTAATCTCGTGTTTTGGCTAATTAGGAAATTTAGAAATTGACCAAATAGCCTCTGAATTAAAATCATGGAAAAATAAAAATTCCGATTTTTCATGCTAGCGCGACGCGGTGGAATCGCACCAGCTTACTGGAAATTGGACTACTGGGAATTTGAGGTTTGGCATGATACGACACCATCACTCTAGCTCATTGCATTAAATTTTTCTCTTAGTGCAACACACTATGATCGCGATGGAATACTGGAAAATGATAATTGGGAATTTGGCCGGTAGAGCGATGCGGTGGTATCGCGTTGGCTTATTAGAAAATGACCATTGACATTTGGCTGGTCTCCGCGACGCGTTGGGTGTTAATTTGGTACACTGTCTTACAAAATGGCTCTAACTCTGTACCTAAGTATCGGATTTGAGCAAACTTTATATCGTTGGAAAGCTGACTAAATTTCCTACGCATTAGTAAGCTTTAAACTAAAAAATACTAACTATTTTAAAATTTTTAGGTAGGAATACTCATGTACTTAGAGCTAAATTAATCTTAATAAATATGGGGTATTATAATATCTCCCCCTTGGGAACATTCGTCCTCAAATAAGATTGATTAAGCTGAGAAACACTGATTGACTGAGCTTACCCACTGAACTTACATATCTGATACATGGGTATATGATTGAAGCTACTGATAAGCTGAGTTTTCATACTAAATATGCATATCTGATGCATGGGTACATGACTGAACTGATTCGTGAATGCATAACTGGATATGTAATGGTAAAGAATACCAAGTTTATAACTGTAATTGAACATGGAACTGAATAAAGCTAAGGAAGACTGTTACCTTAAGCTGAATCTGAGTTTGTGGAGAAAAGGTGAGGATACTTGGTCTGCATATCTGCTTCTGCTTCTGCTTCCCAAGTAGCTCCCTCAACGGACTGATTCCGCCAAAGAACTTTGACCTAGGAAACTTCTTTGTGCCTTAGTCTGCAAATCTAACGATCGAGCATCTGGACTGGAACCTCTTTGAAAGAGAGATTATTCTAAATATCTATGACTTCTAAGGGAACTATGATTGCTGGGTTACCAATGTATTTCTTTAGTAAGGAGACATGGAACATTGAGTGTACTGAAGCTAGATCTGAATGCAACTCGAGCTCATATGCTACCTTTCTGAAATAGCTAAGAATGTAAGGACTGACATATTGGGGACTGAGCTTTCCCTTCTTGTCGAACTTTTTCACTCCTTTCATGGGAGAGATTTTCAAGAACACAAAATCATCGATCTTAAACTCGAGATCTTTTTTCCTCACATCTGCGTATGATTTCTGTCAGCTATGGGAAGCCCTGAGTCTTTCTTTGATCAAATGAACCTTCTCTAAGGCACCAAACACTAAATTATGCCCTACAACTACGACCTCTCCTACCTCAAACCATCCGATTGGAGATCTGCATGTCCTACCGTAGAGAGCTTCAAATGAAACCATCTAAATACTAGAATGATAGCTGTTATTATATGCGAATTTAATCAAAGGCTAGTGGTCATCCCCAACTACCTTTAAAATCGACTATGCATGCTCTCAGCATATCTTTTAGAATCTGAATGGTCCTTTCTGCTTGACCATCTGTCTGAGGGTGAAAGGTTGTACTGAGGTGAACTTGGGTACCAAGACCCTTTTGGAATGCTTTCAAGAAGTGAGAGGTAAACTGGGTAACTCTATCTGAGATAATAGATACTAGGACTCCGTGTAACTTGACCAACTCTCTGATATAGAGCTTGGCATAGTCCTTGGCGGAATATGAGGTATGAACTAGCAAGAAATGGGTTGATTTGGTCATCTTGTCTATAATGACCCAGATAGAATCATGTTGATGGTGGGTACGAGGCAATCCCATCACAAAGTCTATGTTCAGTTCTTCCTATTTTCACGTGGGAATACTGAACTCCTACATGGACCCACTAGGCTTCTGGTGTTCAATCTTAACCTGCTGACACATAGAGCACTTAGCTATAAACTCTTCTATATCCCTCTTCATCCTACTCCACTAATAGATCTCCCACAAATCATAGTACATCTTAGTAGCCCCTAGATGAATCAAGTAACACGCGCTGTGTGTTTCTGTCAGAATTCGTTGCCTCAAGTCATCTACACCTGGCACACATAGACGACCCTGACAACACAACACGCCATCTCCCCCTTGGGATAAAGCCTTAACCTTCTAATCTCTGACTGTCTTTTTCAACTTAACTAGACTGGGATCTCTATCCTACTTTTCCTTTACTTCGAAAACTAGAGATAATTCTGAACTACTCTACACCCATACACTACCTTCCGCTAATTGGCTAAACGAATACCTAGTTGGGTAAGCTGATGAACTTCCTGAACTGGCTTCTTCTTACCATTCTCAACATAAGTAACACTACCCATAGACAACCTACTGAGAGCATCAACCACTACATTGGCCTTTCCCGGATGATACAGAACACTCATGTCATAATCTTTTAACAACTCTAACGTAAATTCAAATCTTTCTGAGAGACGATATACTACAAGCTTTTGTGATCTGTGACCACATCACCATGCCACCAATACAAATAGTTCCTCTAAATCTGTAAGGCAAACACTATAGCTACTAACTCAATATCATGGGTCGGGTAATTCTTCTCATGGGGCTTAAGATGTCTAGAGGCATAGGCTATGACCTTACTTCTCTACATGAGGACACAACCCAAACCTACTCTCGATGTATCATAGTACACAATAAACCTATCTGAACCATTTAGTAGAGTCAAAACTGGGGCTGAGGTGAGTCAAGTCTTCAACTCTTGAAAACTCTTCTCACCAGAATCTGACCACTGAAACTTGACTTTTTTCTAAGTCAATCTGTAAATAAGGGATGCAATAAATAAAAACCCTCCGACAAACCGATGGTAATAGCCAGCTAAACCTAAGAAACTCCTAATATCTGATGGAGAGATGGGTCTAGGCCAGTTTCTCATCGCCTCAATCTTTTGAGGATCAACTCTAATGCCATCACTGGAAATAATATGACCAAGGAATGCTACTGAACTTAGCCAAAATTCATACTTTTTGAATTTGGTGAACAACTGATGGGCTCTGAGAGTCTGAAGGACGATCCTGAGGTGGTCTGCATGATCACTTTCACTGTAAGAGTAAACAAGAATGTCATCTATAAAGACTATGATGAACATGTCCAAGTACTTCTTGAATATGCAATTCATTAAGTCCATGAAGGCTGCTGGGGTATTTGTAAGACCAAAGAAAATGACTAAAAACTCAAAGTGACCATACCGGGTTTGAAAAGCTATTTTCAAAATGTCACATTCTCTGACTCTGAGCTGATGATAGCCTGATCTGAGGTTTATCTTAGAAAAGTAACTGGCACCCTGAAGTTGGTCAAATAAGTCATTGATTCTAGAAAGTGGGTATTTAGTCTTGACAGTGACTTTGGTCAACTGACGGTAGTCTATATATATTCTTAAAGAGCCGTCTTTATTATGCATAAATAAAAATGGTGCGCCCCATGGAAAAATGCTGGGTTTGATGAATCCTTTATCTGGAAGATTCTTTAATTGTTCTTTTAATTCCTTGAGTTTTACTGGTGCCATTCTGTATAGCAAAATAGATATGGGATGGGTATCTGGAAGAATGTCTATTCCAAAGTTAATTTCCCTTTCGGGAGGAACTCTAGGAAAATCTTCAGGAAACACATCTGAGAATTCATTTACCGCTGGAATTGACTCAAGGCTAGGAGTCTCTGAACTAGAGTCTTTGACTTGTACAAGATGATAGACACATCCCTTGGATATCATTTTTCTCGCTCTAAGGTATGAAATCAACTGACCCTTAAGCATTGTAGTACTACCCCTCCATTCAAGGGCTGGTTCATTTGGAAACTGAAAATAAACTATTTTATTTCTACAATCAACTGAGGCATAGCATGAATGGAGCCAATCCTTGTTGAGAATGACGTCAAAATCCTCTATCTCTAGCTATACTAAGTTTGCTGAAGTAACTTTCTGGGATATCATAATCGGATAGTTCCTGTATACCTACCGAGCTATGATACACTTACCCACTAGGGTAGAGACTAAGAACGATTCTTTTAGAATTTTGGGACTGGCTCCAAAGTTAACGACTATAGAAGGGGTTACGAAAGACAAGGAAACTTCTGGATCTAGCAAAGCATAAACATGTAAATAGAAGATCTATAACATGCCAGTGACCACGTTAGGAGAATTTTCCTGATTTTATCTAGAATGAAGTGCATAGAGCCTATTTGGACATTGCCCACTTGTGGCATTGGAAGTGGCACCTTGCTGATTTAGACTACTGGATTGAGCTGAAGGACGATTATACTGACCCTGAGAACCTGACTAAATACAATCTTTGACCCTGTGTCCTAGCTTGCCACACCCAAAAAAACATCACTGCCAACTCTATAGACACCTTAATGGTTTCTACCACATATTTGACAAAGAGGATTGGTTCAAGCACTACTGATACTACCCTGAGATTTAGAGCCTGGCACCCTATCTTTGTTACTATTTATAAACTTAGGGACTGGAGCACTGGCTGAGGACAGAGATAGAACGAAAGACTTTGGATAAAATTAGGAAAGGTTACCGCCCTCTGACTTGGGCTGATTAAAATTAACGTTACCTATTCTAGCTCTCTTGTTCTACCTCTCCCTTTTCTTATTCTTAGCCTAGTCTATCTGTTGAGCATGGACCATGAGATTGGAAATGCCCATCTCCTTAATCAACATCGCTGTCCTGCACTCCTTAACCACACTATCTGACACCCTAGATACGAACTTACTCATTCTAGACCTATTGTCTGCAACTACTTGAGGAGAATACCTGGCTAACTGAGTAAACTCAAGGGAGTACTCTTTCACACTCATGCCCTATCTGAGATTGATGAACTCTAACACTTTGGCTTCTCTCAGTTTTAAGAAAAATAATCTATCTAGAAAAGCAGTAGCAATCTCTTTCTATTCTATGGACCCTGTATATGTGCCCTTGTCTACCTTCCACTGCTTAAACCATGTATGAGCCATATCTTGTAGCTGATAGGTGGCTAACTCAGCACTCTCGCTGGAAGTCACTCCCATGATATCAATGACTTTTTGAACTTGATCGAGGAACTCTTGTGAATCCTCTTCTGACTTAGATCATGAGAATAAGGGAGGATTCATTTGGGTGAAGTCCCAAATTCTGGCTGTAGTAGTATTGGCCACTGGGTTATTCTGAACAACAGCTGGTCATTTATTCTGAGCTACTACAAAATTTTATAGAGTAGTAAACACAACTTTAAATTCTGCATGGGAGACATGCTCATCTAGGGGATCTGCCTGAATGGACTAAGGTGCTGACTGGTTTCATGTTCTTCTTTCGTTGGTCTTTCTAGGAGGCATGTTCTGTAAATAGAATTAAGAAAAGATTAGACTGAGAGTTTAACTTAAGCTTATGCTCACTCGAATAACGTGAATACAAGGATTAGATTGAGAGTTTAACTTTAGCTCATGCTCACTAGCACAATGTGAATACTGAAAAATGATAAACTTCTTCTAAAAACAATTCATAGGCTCATGTCCATAGGTGTGGCACGCTACACACCCATGCATAAGACTCTACTTGATGCGGCTTTCAGACTCCCTAGGACTCTGTTGAACCTTAGGCTCTGATACCAAGTTTGTAATACCCCAAGTCTGTACCTCGAACACTACATGGTGCTTACGATCCTGAAAGATCACAAGCTAACCCATAACTGATATCTGTTGTTATCACTGAATAATAATACTGTAATAAAGGTAGAAAATAGGCTGAAAAGCCATAAGGTTCAAAATCTAAAATACTGATAAATAATATCAACTATAATAATAATCTGTAAAACTGAATACTATCTGAAAGTCTAGTCTGAAAAGCCACTAACTGAACTATCTGAAAATAGAGTTAATGGGACAATCCACCAACTAACTCCATCTACTGAAATACTGCATCTACTGAAAAATTGAAATAATAAAATATCCTCGATAGATGAGGACTCACTACTAATTTTGATATTGTTGGCTGAATTTGAGTCTGTCTATGCACGGTCGGGAACTTGAGAGTCCGAACCTATGATATGAGACATCATAGCGCAAAGAAAGAGTATACATTAATATGTGTAATATACTGGTATGCTAGATGAGGTAAGGTTAAATGTAAGGGTTTATATGTATGAACAGTAACTGACTGAATGATATAGAATAGTTGATTAAGAGTATATGAACAACTAATGCTATTGTAAATACTGAGTATGCAATATTGTACATATACATACATTCTGTATCTGAGCTTTTACTGAAATTGAGTACTGATTTCTGAAAATTGAGTAACTGATATCTGAGATTACTAATAACTGAGTGATTATGTTTGACAGTCCTGATTCTGTAGAACTGAACTGAGTTCTATACTGAAACTAAAAACTGAAACTGTGGAAAGTAATCATCTAACCGATATGCTCCAAATAAGATAAGATAACTGGGGTCCAACCTGTAACCCCAGTTGAAAGGGTGTCAGTACCGTGCCATGGGTAAAAATAAGTTGAAAAGTTACCCACATATGGTAGCTACTCTAATGAGAACGGTGGAACCCTCAACTGGCAGGTTAAAACACCTCATCAACCCTCAACTAGCAGGTTGATGTCTCAACCTACGCTGACTACGTAGTTCTGGAATGCAATGACTGCTTCTAAGGATCAAACCCTATACTGGCAGGTGAGCCCCCATCCTTGGGTTCACTCGGTGATAAATCCTACTCCTTACTGAATAGACCCTGAACTGATTATACTAAACTAGACTGGACTGATACTGAGTTTTACTGAGTTCTGTCGCTGACTGAGTATTACTGAGTTTCTGTAACCGACTGAGTTCTGTAACTGACTGAGTTCTACTGATTGTGACATAACTGATATTATTCTATAACTACTATAGCTCTAGGTAAACAACTAGATTTTAGGTATTAAATACCCCTTGGACTCGATAGCATGAAAAGTAGAGCATAGCATGATCTTGAGAAACATAACAATGTACACTTGTCCATAATTCATTCATAGAGACATTTTATCAAACACATGTAGAGCATAAGCTTGTACATATACTAGCATGTCATGATTTGTCCAGTTAATTCACATAGACATTCTATCAAACACCTGGGGAGCATAGCTTAATGCACATAATCATTGATATCATATAAACATTGCTACTACAATGCCCAAACTTGCAAATTCAAGGATTATAACATGGAAATTACACAATTCGATATACATGCTATTTCAATTTCATGGAAACCACAATTAATCATGGGTTGAAACTCAATTAATGTCATGAACATGAATACAATCCTATGTCAATCATGTAAATAATAAATTAACAATTTTTCAGTTTTAAAAATGGATTCTTGGACTCTGTGGGTGAAAGGAACCCATAGATGAACACCTAACATACCTGGGAATATTAGTTCTTGGTGAAATTCTTGAGTTTGTTCTTGATTTCTTGAAGCTGGGGTTTTGACCCTTTTATAAAGAGTTTTTTAATCTCGATAGAAAGTGAGGAAATAATGATATAATAGGGCATTTAGGGCTTTAATCTCGTGTTTAGGCTAATTAGGGATTTTAGAAATTAACCAAACAACCCTTGAAATAAAATCACGAAAAAATAAAAATCCTGATTTTTCATGCTGGCGCGATGCGGTGGAATCACACCAGCTCACGGGAAATTGGACGACTGGGAACTGAAGGTTTGGCGTGATGCGACGCCATCGCTCCATCTCACTGTATGTGAATTTACCTCTTGGATCGACGTGCCATGATCGTGACGAAACACTGGAAAATGATAATTGGGAATTTGGCCGGTGGCGTGATATGGTGGTATCACGTTGGCTTACTGGAAAATGACCATTACTATTTGGCTGGTCTCCGCGACGCGCTGGGTGCCAATTGGGTACATTGTCTTATAAAATGGCTCTAACTCTTCACCTAAGTATTGGATTTGGGCGAACTTTATATCGTTGGAAAGTTGACTGAATTTCCTACGCATTGCTAATCTCTATACTGAAGAATACTAAGTATTTAAAAAATTTTAGGTAGGAATGCTCATGTACTTAGAGCGAAATAAAGCTTGAGAAATATGAGGTATTATACCCACACTAGGATCATTTGTCACCGAATAACGGGTTAGGTAGGGGTACCACGCACACGAGTCATTTGCATTATCAAATATATTTCTAATCATTAACAAAGTTTGAAAAAAAGAGGCAGAGATATTAATCTTTCCTTTTACAAAATCTGAAAATTAAGATGTGTTTAAGAAAACATACCTTCCGCATGAATCCCAGGAGCAGAAAACAAATGCAGATATTTGGACTCATGTCCTCCCCCGCTTCCCATATAGCTTCTTCCTCCTTATGGTTCTGCCACAAAACCTTAATCGAAGCCATATCCTTGGTCTGCAATCGAAGGACCTGCCTATCCAAGATTTCAATTGAGATTTCTTGATAAGACAAAAAATTCGTGATACCCAGTCCTTCTTAAGGAACAACCACAGAAGGATCACCAATACACTTCCTCAACATGGAAACATGAAAGACTGGATGAACCAAGCTTAAGCTAGAAGGCAAATCTATCTCATAAGCAATATTACTAACTCTCCACAAAACCTTATAAGGACCAACATATCGGGGACTGAGCTTCCCCTTCTTACCAAATTGCACTACTCTCGTCATGGGAGATTCCTTGAGGAAAATCTTATCCCCAACATCAATCTCCAAGTCTCTGCACCTAACATCGGCATAGGACTTTTGGTGACTTTGTGCAGCCTTAGTCCTCTCCTGAATCACCTAGCGACTTTGGGCAGCCTTAAGTCTCTCCCGAATCACCTTTACCTTCTCCATAGCTTGGTAAACTAAGTCGGGACCAAACATATCCGCCACACCAAGCTCAAACCAACCAATAGGAGATCAACACCTCCTATTATACAATACCTCAAAAGGGGACATACCAATACTAGAATGATAGCTATTATTGTAAGCAAACTACACCAAAGGTAGATGCTCAACCCAATTGCCACCATAATCAATCATAAAATCCCAAAGCATATCCTCCTATGTCGAAATAGTTCTCTCTGCTTGCCCATCTATTTGTGCCTAGAAAGCAGTACTCAAACTAACCTTAGTCCCTAACCCTTTCTAAAAAGATCGCCAGAAGTGTGACGTAAACTGCATGCTATGATAAAAAATAATCAAAACAGGCACCCCATGAAGGTTCATAATCTCCTGAAGATATAGCTTCACATAATCCTCCATCGAGAAGGTAGTCCGTACTGGAAAAAAGTGGGCAAACTTAGTCATCCTATCTATGATGACCCAAATCGAATCATATGTATTTCGAGATCGCGAAAGACTGTTAACAAAGTCCATATTGATCACTTCCCATTTCCACTTGGCCAAATCAATTTCTTGATACAACCCTTCTGGCCTCATGTTCTTAATCTTAACATATTGACACACCATGCACCTGGCCACAAAATCATCCATATCCCTCTTTATGACTTCCATCAATAGATCTCCTTGAGATCATAATACATCTTAGTCAAGTCAGGATAAAAAACATAGCACGATTCATGCACCTCAGCCAAAATCCTTTGTCGCAAATCTTCAACATCAAGAACACACAACCTCCCTTAGTACCATAAAGTACTATCACCACTAATCTCAAACACCACTACCTTTTGCCCACCAATATCACTCTTGATTTTCATCAAGATAGAATTTAGCACTTGCTTCTTCTTAATCTCTGTACGAAGAAACGATCGAACAACTTCTTGCACTATCTCGCCACTAGCCTTGGAGTCCAAGAGGCGAACTCTAAGATTAGCCAAACGGTGAATATCCTTCACCAATTCCTGCTTTTCTTCTTCCATATGAGCCAAACTTCCGATGGATAACCTGCTAAGAGCATCAACAACTATATTAGCCTTACCTGGGTGATAGTAAAGACTCATATCATAGTCCTTGAGAAGTTCAAGCCATCTCCTCTGCCTGAGATTAAGCTCCTTCTGAGTGAACATGTACTGTAGAGTCTTATGATCAGAAAAGATATCCACATGCACACTATACAAATAATGCTATCATTTTTTTAAGCAAACACAACTGCCAACAACTCTAAATCATGAGTAGGATAATTCCTCTCATGTACCTTCAACTGCCTGGAAGCATAGGCAATCACCTTCCCATGCTGTATCAACACACAACCAAGTACCACCCAAGATGCATCACAATAAACCCCAAACCCACTATTGCTTTCCAACAAAGTAAGAATTGGAGTCGAAGTCAACTTATCCTTCAACTTCTCAAAACACCCTTTACAAGCGTCTGACCTAGAAAACTTGACCTTCTTCTGAGTTAAGTTAGTCAAAGGAGCAGCTATCGATTAAAAACTTTCCACAAACTGCCTATAATACTCGGCTAAACCTAAGAAGATCTGAATTTCAGGTGGATTCAGGCCACCTCTTTACCACAACAACCTTTTGTGGATCCACCACGATCTCCTCACTAGAAATAATATGACCCAAGAAAGTTACAACATTCAACCAAAACTCATACTTGGGGAACTTGGCATACAAATACTGTTTCTTTAAGGTCTGTAACACCACACAGAGGTGATTAGCATAATCTACCTCACTCTTCGAATAAACTAGAATGCCATTATTAAACACAATAACAAAAAGATCCAAATACTGATGAAAAACCCTGTTCATCAGATCTATAAATGCCGCCGAAGCATTAGTCAATCCAAATAGCATACCAAAAATTCAAAGTGCCCATACCGAGTGCGAAAAGCCGTCTTAGGGATATCCACCTCCCTAATCTTTAGCTGATGGTGCCCATACCGAGGATCTATCTTAGAAAAGAACTTGGCACCTTGCAACTGATCAAACAAATTATCTATCCTTGGAAGAGGATACTTGTTCTTGACCTTTGCCTTGTTCAACTGCCTATAGTCAATGCATATCCAAAGAGAACCATTCTTCTTATGCATAAACAACACCGATGCACCCTATGGGGATACACTAGGATGAATAAACCCCTTATACAGAAGATCCTTAAGTTGCTCCTTTAGTTTTCTCAATTTAGCCGGAGCCATTCTATATGGAGGAATAGAAATTGGACGAGTGTCCGGCCAAGTCAATACCAAAATCGATTTCCCTATCCGGAGGAACACCAGGAAGATCATCCGGAAAGACCTTTGAAAACTCATTAACCACTAGAACTAACTGGAAAAAAGGACCTTCTGAGTTAGAAGCTTCAACCCGAATGAAGTGATAAAGACATCCTTTAGAGATTAGATTCTGAGCTTTAAGATAAGAAATAAATGTCCCTCTAGGAGCTAAGACTAACCTCCCATTCTATAACCAGCTCACTAGGGGACCTAAATATAACCCTACGGGTTCGACAATGTAAGGATGCGTAACAAAAGTACAACCAATCCATACCCAAAATGACATAAAAATCCACCATACCCAACTCAAACAGCTCCACCAAGGTCTGCCTGCCACCAACAGATACCATACCTCCTATAGAATCTCTTAGTAATAATTGAGTCATCTACAAAAAATAACTTTTGGATCAAAACCAAAATATAGTCGTATAAAGAGCTACATAGGAGAGAGTGGAACCCAGATCAAGCAAATAATGTACATCATGAGAGAAAAGCTATGACGTACCAGTAATAACATCAGGTGATGCCTCAAATTCCTATTGGAATGCCAAAGCATACAACCTTTTTCGACCAATACTAGAACCAGAGGTAGTAATAGGAATGTTATTTTCCCCCGTAGCAACCTTATTAATCGGGCAATCCCTGAGCCGATGGACTGCTTGGCCACACTTTAAGCATTTGTCCCTTCTTTCATCGCAATAATCACGATAAGGATGACAAAAAAATTGACAAGGAAAGCATAAAGAAACTGACTGACCTCGGCTTGCCTGAGATACCCTGTGCCCAAAAATTATCACCACCCTGATGATGCCTGTCACCTGACTGGTAAGGATCACTAGCAGAAGAGTAGGAACCAGAACTTCCCACTTCTTTTCTGCCATTTGCCACCATCCCGACCACTCTGAGACTAAACACCTCCCTGGTTAGAAAACTTGCTTCTCCTACCTTATGTATCCCTAAACTCTGCCTGCTTTCTCTTTTTATCCTCCATTTGCTGCATATGAACAGTCAACCTAGAGATATCCATATCTTTAATCAGCAAGGTTGTCTTGCTCTCCAAAATTAGATCCCGATTCAACCCAGAAGAGAACTTCCTTATTATTGCCCGCATGTCAGAAACTAATTGAGGAGCATACCTTAACAATTGGTGAAACTTTAAGAAATATTCCTTGACAGACATCCTCCCTTGCTTGAGGTTCACAAACTCCTCCATTTTTGCTTCCCTCAACTATTAGGAAAAGAAACAATCGAAGAAGGCCTTAGAAAAAGTATCTCACAAGACTGATTCTTCCACATCACCCCTATCCTTGTCCCACTCTTCATACCAATGTTATGTAATATCTTTGAGCTGATAAGCTGCAAAGTTTACCCGCTCTACATTGTTAGCCTGCATCACCCGAACTATCTTTTCCATTCCATCCTAGAATCCCTGTGGATCCTCCTCTAAATTTACTCTAAAAAAATGAAAGGACTCATTTCCATAAATTGGCCGACCCTTGTGGCCTCAGTAGACAAAGACCCATCGCACCCTGCTCAACCTGAGCAGCGACCATTTGAGAAATAACATAAATAGACTGATGGAATTTGATATTAGTCACCTTGCCTTGAGGAGGACTAGTAAAAATCAGTGAAACTCCAAAGCTATTAGGAATAGGACTGTTAGATTAAAAATGAACCCCAAATATAGGATGTACCCCTTCAACATTACCCCCAAATGGGATAGAAGAATTTTCTTGTGTTCAAGATCTACGAAGCATGATCTGAATGACAAACAAACAAGGATTAGAGAAGTTTCCTAGACTGAGACTCCAATCTTAAGAATAAAATACCAAGAAAGTAAGACATTCTTAAATGCCTTGTAGCCTCTCCCTTATGAGTGTACCACGCTATACACCCCTGAAAGAGACTCTACCTGACACAACTTTGTGGACTCCCAATTTACCATAAACCTAGGCTCTGGTACCAACTTGACACAACCCGATTGGGGGCCTTATGGTAATGGCCATTCCAAGTACGAATGGGACATGAGACCACCCCCGTTACCCATCCCAGCCTCTAGCCGCGTACCCTGAGTTGGTTGAATTTCAAGCATATAGCAAGATAGTACAACTCACATGAAGACTCCGAGATAAGATCACAACCGTGACCGAACTAACCGAGTCCAACCATCCCATACTAACAATCCAACCATACTAAACCGATACTGAAACAAGGGGTATAAACTCGGCCATAACTAAAGATGTTCCAAAACATAATATAATTAATCCCAAAATAAAATATTATGGAACAACAAACAATATCGTCCAATGATTTCAGCCCTCCAACTTATTCCAATAACAAAGCAGGCACAAATATCGATTCCACCCATTCTAACCCATAACAGTACCACAAAGCCTCTAACCAAAAGAGTAATAAAATTTGGTTGGGATATGCCACCAACCATTGCCAAAACCAATATCTAAAAAAAAATTATACTACCTAAAAATATCCATAACATGAAATAGAGCCTTCCAAAGGGATGAAAGCTCACCACTTTAGTCCAAATACTGATCCCTGAGTCAATCACTATATAGAAGGAATAGAATGACCGGTTCTTGCATAGTGTGGGTATAGTAGACTGGTTAGCGGGTGAACGCTAGTATGATCTAAGGATAAAGATAAAATAATGCCATTTATGAAACCAAGTAAAACCATCCATATGAACACGACCATACATATATATATAACTATGCTGAGAAAGGGGATCGGGTTTAGCATGCCTTTAAAACCTTTACTTGAGTTGTGTAGCTTTGCCTTCCTAAACCACCTACGGGCTATATGAGTTTAGCTCCCCCTGCTAAAAGGTCCTAGTGCATGAAGCCGCATGACCAGGGAAGAAAATCTAGGATGACTAGTACATCCCGTAAAATATAGTGTGACATCATGCACACGGTCTCCAAGACCAACTTTTCATCGGCAAGTATGAGTTTCCAATTTTGGTCACCTCAAGACCTCCACGTTCCACGACTTTGCTACATATCTCTCCATTATTACACAATTAAAACCATTACCAAGCAACCAATCAGTCCATTTACCATTTATTAACCAAGGCCATTGAGTGGTGGTATCGTCATACTGATCATACTTGCAAGTACTATCCATAGCCAAACATATATAGATTTAAGGGGACTTCCAAGTGCCTTTTCATTTACTATATTAAACCACTTAGGGGATTCTATGTACCCCACAAGCATAACCATTTAGACATTTACCTTTCCAAACTATTTAAACCATGCATAATTTGTTTACCAAGTTTTTAAACAAGCAAGAGTTTCATTAAAATACTCAATGCATTGAAAACATTATTATAGGCATTTTGTAAAACACATTGGGGGCATAATATAACCAAAACCTATTCCAATTACCATTAAACCATTCCCATGCAATCCAATTATCTAAAACCATCATTAATGTACATAAAACATAATTAAAACCATGGGAAACTATAATCAACCATTTAATATAAAAACCCCAATTCATATTTGAAAACCAAAATCATGCAATCAATGAAGTCATGAAAACATTCATAAAAGCCATGCTTCTAGTTAGAATTGACAATAAGGGAAAACAACATAACTTAAAACAAGATGATGATGGAAATAAATTACCAAGATAAGACCCAAATCAATCCTCTAGTTTAAACCCTATCTTCCCCTGCCCACAATCTTTTGAGAGAATTATAAAGTGTTTTAGAAGAGTTTCTAAGTGTTAATGAATGGAATAATAGAGTAAAAAACCTTCCAAGTAGGTTAGAAGCTATGGGACCTTATTAGGATAAGTAGGAAAATGTCCAGAATAGCCCCACTTAAGTTGTACAAAATCTCATCCCAGGGGTACAACTGACCCTCACGAATCGTACCCTCTAATACGAGTGGTACCCTCTACTCGTATCCTAGCCTCAACCGTTGGATCCAACGCTATCCAGTATACGAATCATCTAACCAAGTCGTATCCAAATCATATGATCCGAACCCTTTATCTAAATCCCTGGCAGATTTAAACCAAAGAAAGATTTAGATACTATCCATCATACGAGTCCTGGGTATGACTCGTACCCTGGCTCACGGCTCATGGTGAGCCATTCGAACTCAGATCCAACATGATACATGAATGGATATGAAACACTAAAACCAATTAATAACTTAAGCCAAAGCCAAGAAGAAGACACAAAAAAGCTATGGCAGCAACATAAAATCGAGACAAGATAACAAAAATGCAATGATGTAAAGATAGATAGCTTAATATATGAGATTACAAGAATTAGAAACCAAAAGGTGTATCAAATGATGAGACCCCTAAGACATGTAATAACAACACCAAGCTCTTACCATTACCATTAAGAGAATCAACTTTGTTTACAACAACCGTTTCTATGCAACAATCAATAATAGCTTTTCCAAGCCCTACACTAATCGCTTTTCCTAGCCATACACTACTTGGAACACTCCTAATGGAGTTCAAGAATATGTTTCTAAAATATTCATCATAAAAAAATAAAGAGAAAATGACCTAATAGAAGACTATTTATAGGCTAGCTTATTTAATAACAAAATAACCAAAATACCCTTAATGAGAGGGGCGGCCTTGGTGTGTAAATTAGGGTCTGCCTTGGAGTGTTTTGGAGTGTTTAAAGATCTTCAAAACACTTTAAAACTTGTGCTCTTGTGTTAGCATCAAAGGTAACCCTCCACGCAATCTTCCATACACGAGTTTGCTTTATGTTATGCTCAAAATAGGTCCTCCATGCATGTTCTTGTATCTTTGAGGTGACCAAGTCTTGAGTCTTTATGGGTTGGCCTCCAATGATGTCTTCTAAAGCATAGATGGCTATTTGGCTCGTATCATCCTCCTTTTTTTTTGAAAAGGATTCGACCTCAAATCCATACCTTGCAAAACTAAAAAAAGGACAAACAAGCACAAATTCCTCATGACATGAGGGTTAATGTTAGTACCACAAATAACATCACCATGACAAAGTGGTACATACTTGAGGTATAACCATAATCCTTTGTGTTAGTTATAAAAAGTTTAGTACGAATGTTACAAAGGAGATGGCTATGAAAAGTATTAAGAGATAAAGAAACTACAAAGGTCTTATTGGTATCACTGAGTCTTAAAGGTAAGGCTACCCTTGTCTTATAAACCATAAAGCATAATTGTTTCATTACCTCTTCAAGTGGCCTCATCAAACGTGGTGCCACTATTGGTCTCAAAGTCCACCAATACCATATAGCATTGTCATTCAAACAAGTGGAACAACCAATAAAACCCCTTTTTCTACTTAATGCAAACCCAAAACTAGCATGGATGTCATCATTGGCAAAGAGGTAGTATAGGAAAGAATCAAGTGTAAAGACATACATAGCTGAAGACAAAGAATTTAAGCACATACACTCTCTTTCCTTCAAACAAATAGACAATTTGGCATCCATAAGTTGGGATTCATACAATTTAAGCACAAGTTTGTCAAGCAAGGATGCACATTTAGAAACATTACCCAAAGGAGTCAATGACACCTTTGCCCTCGAGTTGTCAAGGACTATACATTCCTTACCCTTATGAGTACTCTCATATTTCAAAAAGAGATTACCATCTTTAGGAGGAATGTTGTCACACCATAGTGGGTTAGCATATAAGCTATAGCTTTTAAGACAAACTATACCATTCTTCTCATCACTTGGTTTATTAGGAGTGTTTTTTTATCATCTTTAAACAAGACATTAGACCTAAAGAGATCATGATCTGTCCCACGAGTAGATTTGAAATAAGTAAGCTCACTCTCTAAAAGTGCATTATCAAGTTTCAAAGATGTTTCAAGCACATGATTTTCCTATGAGCCAAGTGAACATTAGATTTTTTACCACAAGACAAGCTCACGAGTTCACTCCTATTCTTTTGATCAATATTTTCAAATCCATCACATACTTGAGATTCACTAATCATATCACACATATCCTTAAGTGGTGGGCAATTTTTATACCCAAGTTGATCAACAAAAATTTCACCAGATGCTGTACTTTTACTCAACATAATGGCTTTAACACTACGTGGACATAAATCAATCTTACAAGAAGAGTCGATTCAGCCATCAATATGATCAACTAGTGTATCCACACTCACAACATGTACATCATCAATAAGTGGCAAAGAATCAATGGACTCACAAATAGGTAAGCAAATACTCACACTCAGCTACTAGCCACATAATTATTATTCACATGCACAAAAGTATAAGAGTTAGCTATTTTACCTTGAAGTTCTTGAGTAGATTTTTCTTTGCCGCGGTGTGAAGGTTCCCACATGCTTCGGCAACAACTTCTCTTCGGCCTTTTTCTCCTCCGCTCGCCATGTTGGTACCTACACAAATGTCCTTAGAAATAAAAGGATAAACATAGTTAGCATGGTTTGGTGAAAATACCCTCACTTTACTTCTCATAACCT
Organism: Capsicum annuum; assembly: GCF_002878395.1. Taxonomy (NCBI): domain Eukaryota; kingdom Viridiplantae; phylum Streptophyta; class Magnoliopsida; order Solanales; family Solanaceae; genus Capsicum; species Capsicum annuum. The sequence goes on along the minus strand of NC_061114.1, from coordinate 139,973,180 downwards.
CTCATTTTTCCACTCTTGGATTGCCATCGTGCACATCCTTACTCCTCTCAATCTTTTGTCTCTCATTTTCATTTAGATTGGAGTAAGTGAGCACTTCTCTTTGAGACTTAGGCAACATAGACGTAACATGATGATTTCCCCATTGGTCTCTTACCACATTAGGCCAATTTTATACATTTAGAACTTTATGCTATGAAAACCAATTGGTACCTAAGATTACATGACCGTATGTCAAGGGAAAAATATCGCACAATACCTCCTTATAGTATTCACATTGGGAGAAGACATACTTCACTCTCTCGGTAACCTTAAACCCGCCCAAGGAATATGGAACAAGTAAAGGTTCTAGAAATAACCCCAAATAGTCAACCATGGATGAAAGGATGTAGTTTTCATAACACCTATCATCTAGAACAATGAGGTCGGTCGCCCGGTATCCCATAAATGATCACCTTTTTGGAGTAAACATTCTTTCTTAGATCAATATTATAAGGCATATGGGTGCCCTTCGACTTTGGAGATGCATACCTTTTTCTTCTCATTGGACAGCACTATAGCTAGTATAACCATTCACACCACTTCGATCTTGATTAAAAGTACTACATGGTGAAGAAAATGAATTTTCACACTCCTCACGTGCACTCTCACCATAGCTCTCATAAGTTTTGTGAATGAAGGGTTTATACCTAACACCAATTCTAGGTTTGACTTGGGAAGTGCAAGACTCCCCACATATCCCATCTTCATCATAAGAATGATAACAATACTCATCAATATCCCCATATTCATCATAAGCACTAGGCACTATATTCACCTCATTTCGCCCTCAAAACTATAACCCTCAAATCTTCCCATGCGTGATCATGGCTATTTTCATAGCCCCCATAATCTCCTCCATCATCGTAGCCATAAAATCCCTCACTACAATCATAGTCTCCTATGTTGTAGTCACAATAATCTACATCTATCGAAGAAATATTCCCCTTATAACTCTTCATACCTATAAGAATGAACAAATAAGATTAGTAGTAAAAGATCCTCACCAACACTCGTATGCACTCACCTTTGCCATCCTCACAATTGGAGCGACGAATATTGAAAGTTGCTTATACTCCAGTAGCTAATAAGGTGTCAATCACTACTTAGCAGCCAAAATAGATTCTTGTTTGATCGACTCAAGACACAAAACAAAATCTACTTGCGAACTTAAAACAAAGAAATTATGACGAGTTTAAAATGAGAAAAGCACACAAAGAATGAAAACACGAAAAAAAGGGACTCAAACAACTAATCCATAACCTAGTAGGTGATTACTAGTTCTAATTAGTACTAGACCTAAGAAATGAAACTAAAGAAACAAGGAAAAGAAACTTAGAATTTGAAATTTGAGCTTAGGGTATTTGGAAGTTTGATGACATGGCTGCTTTGATGACATGGCTGCGTCTAAATAGATGACGTTTTTAGGAATGCTTGTTTCCAATTTATGGTGGTCAATTTTCAATATAGAGGAGTGGAAATTCGGTTTAGAGAGGAAAAATACAAGACTTGGTGCTCTTTTCAAAATTCAAAAGACTTTGACTTTCCTTGCATCTTTTTGGCAAGACACTTTTTTAAAAGTCTTTGTCTCCTTTCCTCTTTTGTTTGTCTTGGTATGTGCCCTTACTCCCTTTTAGTAACGAGTCTTTTTGAAAGTCCTATTGTCTCCTTTCTACTTTTGTATGTTCTTTGAGATATGTTCCAAGACTAACAAAATACTACACTCCTTTCTCTATTGTTTTAGATCAAACCACCCCTTTTGAATGTTTTTGTTAAACAATAAACGAAGAACATGAAGAATAATAAGAAATTCAAGCATGGAAACTAAGCCAAATGAGCTCGAAATTGGGTGGTTTTTTGTTACCCAAGCTCATGTTGACATCCTAAACACTAACAAAATGTTTTCAAGCCACAATATCAACAAATACCCTTCCAATTTGAGATTCACCGTTCTAGTTTCTTCAACCTTCAACTCAACAATTGTGAAGAACTCTAAACAACCTGGAATAAGCTCAAATCCAAGATCTAAACTCTCTTTATGTTAGGAAACAAGGACCTAACACTAGAAATAATTCAAAACACACAAAAACTCATAAATCTAAGTTTAAGTTTCGGCTAAGACACAAAAAAAGGACAAATTCTTTTTTTGAGATTTTTCAGTTTTTCAACACTTCCTTTTTTGTGATTTTCAAGTTAACAAGCCCAAGATTAATTCCGTAAGAATGAAATTAATCCCAATCTGATACCAAATAATACGGGAATGGATATGATACACTAAAACTAGCCAATAACATAAGCCAAAGCTGAGAACAAGACACAAATAAGTTATGGCAGCGACACATAAAATCTAGACAAGATAACAAAAATACGATAATATGAAGATAGATAACTTAACATATGAGATTACAAGAATAAGGAACCAATCGTGTGTCAAATGATGAGACCCCTTATACATGTAATAGCAACACCAAGCTCTTATGGTTACCGCTAAGGGAATCAACTCCACTTACAACCACTGTTTCTAAGCAACAATCAATAATGGCTTTCCCAAGCCCTGTACTAATGGCTTTTCTAAGCCATACACTACTTGGAACACTCATAATAGAGTTTAAGAATATGTTTCTCAAATATTCATCATCAAAAACTAAAAATCAAATGACATAATAGAAGATTGTTTATAGGAGAGCTTATTACATAACAAAATGGCCAAAATACCCTTAATAAGAGGGGCAACCTTGGTGTGTAAATTAAGGTCTTTCTTGGAATGTTTTTGAGTGTTTAAAGATATTTAAGAAATATTTCAACACTTGTGCTCTCGGGTTGACATCAAAGGTAAGCCCCCATGCAATCTTCTACACACGGGGTTTCTTTATGTCATACTCAAAATGGGTCCTCTATGCATGTTCTTGTGTCCTCGAGGTGACCAATTCTTGAGTCTTTATGGGTTAGACTCCAAGGATGTATTCAAAAGCATAGATGGCCATTTGGCTCATATCACAACATAAGTAACCAAGTCTAAGATTAAGTTAAGGAACCAAATGATCCGTACCCACTAATATGACTCGTACCCCTATGTCGTATCCATTCCAGTAACCAAAATCCATCCCACCAACCAACAGTGGTCAGCATAAGATTGGACCATACCATATATACCCCAACATACGGATCGTACCCTTGGGATGTATTGGGTCCAGAGACCAGAATTCCAAGAATTTTTCCAAGGTTTAGAAACCAGGGTGTTTTATTACTGGTCAGAAAATGATTAGAGCCATACGACTCATGAAAGAACTTTATGACTCATCACCTAAGTCATACCACTAAGAAATTTTTTAGAAACAAAAACGTGGGGGAAACTAGCGAGGACTGAGTTTTCTTTTCTTACCAAATCTCTTCACCCCTTTCTTGGGTGAAATATTCAAGTAGACAAAATCGTCAATAACAAACTCAAGCCATTTTCAGCCATTCCTGATGAGTTGAACTTTTTCCATTGCCTCATGCACAAAATCTGACCCTATCAGCGCAGCTTCACCAACCTCAAACCAATCGATAGAAATCTACACCTCCTCCCATAAAGAGCCTCAAAAAGGCCCATTTGAATACTGAAGTGATATCTATTGTTGTAAGCAAACTCAATCAAAGTCAAGTATTTATCCTAACTACCCTTGAAATCGATTAAACAACTCTCACTATGTCCTCTAAAGCTTGAATGTTCCTTTTTTCCTGACCATCTATTTATGGGTAAAAGGTTGTGTTACAGCCCAAACCAGGGCCTCGTCGTGACAGGTATCTCATGTCCCATGTGGCCCGGAGATCACCCCTGCACCTACCAAAAAACAAAACACATTATTCCCTTATGTTAGATAAATTCCAAATAGATAACCAGATAGCATGCATTAAGCTTAAAGACAATAAAAACAAATCTATAACCGACGACCGATGACCGACCAAACAATTGACCAACACTATCCAATATCCACAGTAATTCAAACAAAGCCTTTTAAAAAAAGAACCAAAACTGAATATCAATAAAGTAAAGTATCAGGAAATGCCCCTGAATATAGCTAAAAACAAGTATAAATATTCTGAGACATAAAAGATTAAAATGTGAAATATAGATATCCGATGTATTTAAGCTCACCACTTCAATGTCAACTCATGAGCTGATCTTAAATCCTACTCATCGACTAAGAGGATTAGAAGTATGACCAATTCCTGTATTGCATAGGGATACAACGTCAACACATGAAACTTATGGATAAGGATAACATAATGTCATAATCAAATGTGTATACATATACTTCACATGCCGGGATAGAGAACAAGGTTTATCATGCACTTAAGAACTTTACCCTGGGTTGTGTAGGTCAACCGTCATAACTTGTACCCACAGGCTATATGGGCCCCATCTCTCATGCCTAGGTCGGGCCCCAGTATGTGTAACAATAAAAATCGAAGAATAATCTCATATATATTCACGGAGGACTCGAACTTACAAATCATATACTAAGGTGACTTAACCGCCCAATCTTGTAATGATGAGCGAGATAATCGAACATCCCTAATCATATTATAATAATAAGGGGGACTCAAACTTTCCTGGTTATTTTGACCCCGGTATCGGTAAATGCAGTTTCCAGTATTGGTCACTCGGACATCCACTTTCATGACTTAGCTACACAACCCCTATTAAAGCCCAATTAAAAATATTCATCACACATTTTCATTTATTGAACCATATTTAACATTAAGGCATACATTGTTGGAATCGTCATACCAACTACACTTGCAAGGTAATAATAACATGCCAATATAATTTCATCACTTGGGAAAATTCACAATTCCTTGGTTCAATTATTCAATAGTTTGAGGAAACACAAAACCAACAAGGTTCAATTCAAAACCATAGTGAATTAGTTCAAGGATAATTCAATTCCCACATTTCTCACAACGAGAACCAATTTCATAATGTGAGGTTGAGATTATAACTACTTCAAAAATCACAACCCTTATTCATTCACCATACCCATGCACCTACAAGTTTAAGACCAAAATTAAAGCATGATTAATCACATGTAAACTATGAGAAATATTGTTCAATCAATGATCTATCAAAACCCTCAACCCTTGTTTCAAAACCAACATAATATATCATGAACAATACTTTAAAACATATGCTTTCAACAAATAAACAATAACGGAAAAGCAGCATTCCTGAAATAATAAGTTTCATGGAAGAAATTCAACCCTTAAGCCCTTGGATGACCTACTTCTTGGTAAACTTAAGTATGGATGCTCGAGAGAATTGAAGAGAACTTTTAGAAAGTGTTTTAGTGAGTTAAAAATACTAATAGGGTCCCCAATAGGGTTTTAAGTCATGGGTTACAATTGGGGTAGAGGGAAATGTTCAAAGTGCCATTAATGAAAAGACCAAAAAATTATCGCAAGTAACTACGGGTTACTATACAACTTGTATATAAATATTATGACTCAGCACCCTAAGTCGTAACCAAGATAGTCTCTGGGACACCCACGCACTATTGACCCTATGACTCAACTAATACCACTTGTCATAGAACCCTACGACTCCTAGGGTACAGTTATAATCAACATAGAACCTAATTGGGTGAACACTGGTTATCCTACGACTTACACCCAATGAATCATAATAATTCTTTATGAATTCTAGTGTGCCACTCGTACTAAGACCAAAACTTTACCACTTAATTTTTAATTAGCTCATGACTCGATCCTAATGACTCGTCATGGTTTTTTATGACTCATATCCCCAAGTCGTACCCAAGATAGTAACTCAAACACCATTGACTGGACACCATACGACTAAGGTCACCCAACCCATTAAGACATCCTATGACTCATAGTGTGAGTCATAGTCAGGATAGTAAGGATAAAATTACAGAAATTTTCAAGAACCAGAAACCCGAGTCATTACATATTCCCTCCATAGGGTCATTAGACCTTGAATGATAGGACAAAGCACTCATTAGCATGATTTGAATCCACATACTCTATCTCTTACCTTTAACAAATATGAAAAAAAAGATGCTAAGGAAATCACCATTTTCTTTAACAAAGTCAAAAAACAAAGATGTTAAGAAATACACATACCTTAAGCACAATTATCTGGAATGGGAAATAGGAATGGATACTTGGACTTTATGTCCTCTTTGGCTTCCCAAGTAGCTTCCTCAACCTTTTGGTTCCTCCAAAAAACCTTTACCGAAGCCACGTCATTAGTTCGCAACCATCGAAATTGCTGATCTAAAATCTCAACCAGGACCTCCTCGTATGATAAGGAACCCAAAATACCAATCTCCTCCAAAGGAACAACCATCAAAGAATCACCCACACACTTTTAATATCAAAACATAAAACACTGGATAAATAGAGTTCAAGCTAGAAGGCAACTCCAATTCATAAGTAACATTACTAACCCTCTTTAAAACTAAATATAGACCAACATAACGGGGACTAAGCTTTTCCTTCTTAGAAAACTGCATCACTTTATTTTTGGGGGACACCTTCAAAAACACCCAATTACCAATACTGAACTCTAACTCCCTTCGCCTTATATCCGTGTAGGACTTTTGGTGACTTTGGGTGGCCTTAAGTCTATTCCAAATTACCTTCACCTTCTCTATGGATTAGTGAACCAGATTCAAACCAAACAACTTATTTTCACCAATCTCAAATGATACGACCCAACCTAGGGTCTTGTCGTAATGGGCATCCCAAGTCCAATCAAGACCAGGGACTATTCCTGCTACCCAACCTAGCATCTAGCCACCTACCTTGAGTTGTCTGAATTCCAAACATATAAAAAGATAGCATTGTTTTTTATATCAAGACTCTGGGAAAATTCTACTACCGAGACCGACCCAATTGAGTCCAATCGTCTGAACCTATTCTGCGACCAAACCAAACCATAAACTAACTTACCAAATAATAACTAAACCAAGATCCATAACATAACATAAGAGGATGGAACTACCAATAATACCATCCAAGGGTTCCAGCCCCAATACTAATGCCAATACTAAGGCTCACACCTATAATACCCGATACTTTTACTAGCTAATTTCATCTCAAGAATGTTTAGTATTAGCTTATAAATTGAATGATGGTTATTCCATGAAGAATTTTCAATATTTTACCTTTTTGTCATGTGGGAAATTTAATAAGCTTTCCATCAATATAAGATTCATCCAAATCTGATAATCGGGTCAGAAGTTACGACTATTTTAAGTTCCCATTGTAAAATAGCGCCATATTAGTCAGTGGCGCGCTGCGCCACAAGAGGAAATCGTATTTGGAAAATTCCAGTATGGGTCTATGATTATGGAGCGTCATGCCAGAGCCCAAATTTTAAATTTTCCATTTTCTCAACGCGATTTCCCTCGTGTCGCACCAGGGGTCCAATTCGGAAATTTTTTACTAAAATTAAATGACGCATCCAGGGTTAAAGGGGTCAATTTCCCATCCCTATTTAACCCTTTTAACACGTGATTCATCTGATTTTCAATCAAAATATACTAGTTTCTCTCAAGAACAAGATAGGGTTTTCATAGAAGATCCAATTTCAAGAAATTTTCACCGTAAATCTTCATAAAATCATGAACTAAGGTATGCATAGTGTTCTTTCATGAACTCCTTTAGTCCATGAAGTCCAAGAATCCCTTTTCCAACTGAAGTTATGGATTTTCTTTATGATTTCATGATTGGGCTATTCTTGTTCATGTTGATAAATGAGAAATTGAATTCTACTCCACGTTGGGTGATAATTTCTATGTGGATTTAATTATTATAGATATAGAGTCATGCAAACCTTTGACTAAACCCTTGAATGATGAAATTAGAATGTGACCATGATGTTTAATTGTTGTACAATGATGATTACATGCACCAAGCCTACAATATGTTTGATTTAATGTCTAAATGAATAAAAAGTGCCTAACTAGCATGTTGTCATGAAATCCCTATGTATGTACAAGCTCATGCCTATCACATGTTTGATAAAATGCTTCAGTAAATGAATTATGGTGATTATTATGTATTCAAGCAAGTCATGCTTTGTCAGTTTCCTTCTATCGAGTCCTGGGGGTACTTGTACCCAAAACATTAATTGTGTGTCTAGAGTCATGTCATGTTTTCATGATACTCTCAGTCAAGCTATGATCCTTAGACATCAGACAGTCTTGTGACTCAGAAAATCTCCATGATCTCATGAACTCAGTCAGTTGTCAAATATCAGTAGTATTCCATCAGTCAATGGAATTTAGTAACTCATTCCATATTCAGTTCAGTAAATCATGTTCAGTGTCTATTCATATGGGAGTAAAAATTAGCACCGAGCGAACCCAAGAATAGGAACTCACCTATTATATAAGGGTATGATTCTTAGAAGCAATCCTTCCATTTTAGAACTATGTAGCCAGCATAGATTAAGACATCATAGTCTGCTATATGAGGGTAGATGAGGTGGCTTAGCCTGCTATATGAGGGTTCCCACTATTCTCACTAGAGTTGCCTATTATATTAAGGTCACTCACATGTTGTCCTTACCAGTGATGCAGTATTGATACCCTTCCAATCAGGGCATAAATTGGACCCTAATTCAGCTATAATTTATCATTTGGGGCATGTCGGTTAGATGACTACCTCCCACAGTCTCAGTAAAAGAACTAAAATAGTTCTTTAAAATTCAAGACTGTCAGATACAGTCAACTCAGATATAGTACGGAACTCAAATAGTTCCATCAGATTTAGGACTGTCAGCTACAATCACTCATGTTATTAATTATATTTAGATTCAGTAATCATGTTATCGCAGTATCAGTGTCAGTTGTTGTGCCTCATTCATGTATTCTCACGTTCATGATAGTTAGTTAATTATTATTATTATTATTATTCATGCATATGCACCCCATGCATTCAGCTTACCTCACATACATACCAATACATTTAAAGTACTGATGGATTTGTGCTATGGTGTCTTATACCATAGGTTTAGAGACATGAGCTCCAGAGCAACAGTAGATTCCAGATATCCACAGACAGAGTTAGAAGTGAGTCCATATATTTTGATGACATGATTATTTCCCTATTATCTCATTAATCAGTTTATTAGTTGGAGTTAGTTAGGGACATGTCCCATCAAATCCTTACTTAGATAGTTCAGTCAGTTAGAGGCTTTCTAGACTATCATGTTTTAGACTTCAGTATGTTAAGTTTTGTTTTGGCTATTCTATTACCCCACACAAATGCTATATCATTCAGATCATGTTATGTATTAAACCTTATGGGCTTTCAATTCATGTTTCCACATTATAAAGTATTTAATACAATATGTAGGTATAGATATCAGTCATGGGTTAGCTTGTGGTCCTTCGGGGTCATGAGCACCATGTATCATTTTTGGTACTAGATTTGGAGCATTACAAACTTGGTATTAGAGCCTAAGGTTCAATAGAGTCATAGGAAGTCTGAAAGCCGTATCTAGTAGAGTCTTGTGCATGGGTGTGTTGCGCGCCACCTTTATGTACAGGAGTCTATAAGATGTTTTAGGAATAGTTTCCTTTTTTCGGTATTCATGTCATTCCAGTAAGCATAATATCAAGTCAATCTCTCAGTCTAATCTGTTTCCCCTTTTCTTCTACAGAACATGCCTCCTAAAAGAAGAAACAAAAACCAGTTAGCCCATCAGCCCGAAGATCATTTGGGTGATCATATTTCTCATACAGAGTTTAGGGCCGCCTTTACTACTCTTGCTAACTCAGTTGCTGCTCAGAATGAATGACCTATAGTCATTCCGACCAACCCAGTGGCCAATTCAGCCACAGTCAGTATTCAGGATTTCAATTGAATAAATCCTCTATCCTTTCTCAGGTTTAAGATAGGTGAGGACCCTCAGGAATTTCTAGATCTGGTGTAGAAGGTGACAAAAATAATGGGGGTTACGTCTAGTGAGAGTGCTGAGCTAGCTGCATATCAGTTGCAGGATGTTGCTCATACTTGGTTCAAGCAATAGAAGTCAGAGAGGGCAGACGATGTAGGGCTGGTTGAGTAGGAGGAGTTTGCTTCAGCATTTCTTGAAAGATTTTTCCCCTAGAGCTTAGAGAAGCTAAGGTGCTAGAATTTATCAAACTCAGCTAGGGTAATATGACAGTGAAAGAGTATTCTCTTAAGTTTACTCAATTAGCTGGATATGCCCCTCATGTTGTTGTTGATAGCAGGGCAAGGAAGAGTAAGTTCATTTTAGGGGTGAATGATAGCGTGGTTAATGAGTGTAGATTCGCTATGCTGAATAGTGACATGACTTTAGACAGGCTCATGACTCATGCTCAGTAGGTAGAGGAGCAGAAGATTAAGATGAGGGAGAAGCAGAATAAGAAAGCGAAGATAGGTAGTTTTAACTTTGCTCAGCCTAAGTTAGAAGGAGGAAACCGTTCTTAGTTTCATCCTAAGTCATCAAGTCTAGCTCTTTCTTTAGCCAGTACTCCAGCTTCTAAGTTCAGAGAGGGTAAAAAAGATAGAGCGTTAGGCTTTAAGTCCCAGGGCAGTGTTAGCAGTGCCCGTACCTATCCTCTTTGCAAGACTTGTGGAAAGCACCATCAGGGTATTTGCAGAGTTGGTAGTGGTATTTGTTTCAAATATGGAAAGCCAGACCACAAAGTCAGAGACTGTCCTCAGCTAGGTTCTCAGGGTCAACAGAATCGCTCCTCAGCTCAGTTTGATCACCCAAATCAGCAGGGTTCCACCTCCAGTGCTAGTAGTGGGCAACGCCCAAATCATCTCTATGCTTTTCAGTTTTGATAAGATCAGGAAAATTCTCTTCATGTGGTTACTGGTACGTTACAGATCTTTCATGTGCATATTTATGCTTTGCTAGATCTAGGAGCTTCTTTGTCTTTTGTCACTCCTTATTTAACAGTTGATTTTGGATTCAGTCCTGAAATTCTAGCAGAGCCCTTTTCAATCTCTATCCCAGTGGGTAAAACCATCATAGCTCGGTGGGTATACAGGAATTGTCCAATTATGATATCTCAGAAATTACTTCAGCAGACTTAGTCGAATTAGAGATGACTGATTTTGATGTCATTCTTAGCATGGATTGGCTTTATTCCTTCTATGCCACATTCGACTACAGAAACAGAATAGTTCAATTTCAGTTTCTGAGTGAACCTATCCTTGAGTGAAAGGGTAGTACTTTCGCATTCAGAGGTCAGCTTGTTTCCTACCTTCGGGCATAAAAAATGATATCTAAAGAATGTGTCTATCATCTTGTTCGAGTTAAGGACACTAGTTATGAAAATCCCAGCCTTGAGTCAGTTCCAGTTATTGGTGAATATTCAGATGTCTTTCCCAAAAATCTTCCAAGAATTCCTCCTGAAAGGGAAATAAACTTTGAAATTGATCTTCTTCTAGATACTCAGCCTATATCTATTCTTCCATATAGAATGACACCAGCATAACTAAAAGAACTGAAAGAAGAATTGAAGTATCTCTTAGATAAGGGATTCATCAGGCCCAGCATTTCCTCGTGGGGCTCTCTAGTATTATTCGTGCGCGAGAAAGACGATTCTCTTAGGATGTGTGTAGACTATCGTCAATTCAATAAGGTCACAGTCAAGAACAAGTATCCTCTTCCCAGATTTGATGACTAGTTTGACCAACTTCATGGTGCTAGCTATTTCTCTAAGATAGACTTCAGATCCTGCTATCATCAGCTCAGAGTTAGAGAATGTGACATTCTAAAAATAGCTTTTCATGCCCGGTATGGTCACTTCGAATTCCTAATCATGTCCTTTGGTCTTACTAATGCCCCAGCAGATTTTATGTACTTGATGAACCGTGTGTTTAAGCAGTACTTAGACATGTTTGTCATAGTCTTCATAGATGATATTCTGGTCTATTTCCGCAGTAAGCAGGATCATGCATACCATCTTAGAATAGTACTTCAGACTCTCAGAGATCATCAGCTATTCGCCAAATTTAGTAAGTGTGAATTTTTGATAAGGTCAGTAGAATTCCTTGGTCATATCATTTTTGGTGATGGCATTAAAGTGGGTCCTCAAAAGACTGAAGCAGTAAGAAAATAGCCTCACCCTGTCTCTCCATCAGATATTAGGAGTTTCTTGGGTTTGGATGGCTATTACGGACGGTTTGTTGAGGGATTTTTTTCTATTGCATCTCTTATGTTTAGATTGACTCAGAAGAAAGTCAAGTTTCAGTGGTCAGATCCTTGCGAGAAGAGTTTTCAAGAGTTGAAGACCCGACTTACCTCAGCTCCAGTCCTAGCTCTTCTAAATGGTTCAGATGGTTTCGTAGTGTATTGTGATACATCCAGAGTAGGTTTGGGTTTTATCCTCATACAGCATGGTAAGGTCATAGCCTATGCCTCCAGATAGCTTAAACCCCATGAGAAGAATTATCATACTCATAATCTTGAGTTAGTAGCCGAAGTATTTTCCTTAAAGATTTAAAGGCATTATCTATATGGAGTTCATGTAGATGTGTTCACATATCATAAGTGCCTTCAGTATGTCTTTTTTTAGAATTATCTCAATCTTCATCAGAGATGGTGGTTAGAGCTCTTGAAAGATTATGAAATGAGTATCCTTTATTACCCGAGCAAGGCCAATGTAGTAGCTGACGCTCTCAGTAGACCGTCTATGGGTAGTGTTGCTCATGTTGAGGACAGTAAGAAAAAGTTTGCTTAGAAAGTCCATCAGCTGACCAGATTAGGCGTTCACTTAGTCGATACAAAGGATGGTGATATATGGGTTCAGAGTAGTTTAGAATCATCTCTAGTTTCTGAGGTGAAAGAGAAGCAAGATAGAGATCCCAGTTTAGTCAAGTTAAAAGAGTCATTTAAAGATCAAAAAGTGGAGGTTTTCTCCCAAGGGGGAGATATTGTTCTACGTTGTTAGGGTTATCTGTGTGATGTAGCTATAGATGACATAAGGCAGCAAATTCTTGCAGAAGTGCATGGTGCGCGCTACTTTATTCATCCAGGGGCCACAAAAATATATCGCGACTTACGGGAGATCTATTGGTGGAGTGGGATGAAAAAGGATATTGCAGAGTTTATGGCTAAGTGCTCTACATGTCAGCAGGTTAAGATAGAGCATCAGAAGCCTAGTGGATCCATATAGGAGTTAAGTATTCCTACTTGGAAGTGAGAAGTTGTGAACTTGGACTTCGTGATGGGTTTGCCTCAAAATCATCATCAGCATGATTCAGTATGGGTCACTGTAGATAGAATGACCAAATTAGATCATTTTCTTCCAGTCCATTCCTCTTATTCAGCCGAGGATTACGCCAAACTCTACATCAGAGAGTTGGTTAGATTGCACGGTGTCCTCTATCTATTATCTCAAACAGAGGTACCCAATTCACCTCTTATTTTTGGAAAGCATTCCAAAAGGGTCTTGGTACCCAAGATCATCTCAGTATAGCCTTTCATGCTCAGAGAGATGGTCAAGTAGAAAGGACTATTCAGACTCTAGAAGATATGCTAAGAGCATGTGAAATTGATTTCAAGGGTAGTTGGGATGGCCACTTGGCTTTGATTGAGTTTGCATATAACAACAGCTATCATTCCAATATTTACATGGCCCCATTTGAAGCTCTCTACGGTAGGAGATATAGGTCTCTAGTTGGTTGGTTCAAAGTTAGTGAGGCCTGAATCATAGGTCCTGACTTAGTATTTGATGCCTTAGAAAAAGTCCAGTTGATTAGAGAAAGACTCCGGGCTGCTCAGAGTCAACACAAGTCTTATATAGATGTTCATAGAAAAGATCTCGAGTTCAAGATTATTGACTATGTATATCTAAAGATCTCTCCCATGAAGGGAGTGAAGTGGTCCGACAAGAAAGGGAAACGCAGTCATTGATATATCGGTCCCTTCAAGATTCTCAGTCGATTCGGCAAGGTAGCTTATGAGCTTGAATTGACTTCAGATCTAGCCTCAATTCATCCAGTCTTTCTTGTCTCTTTGCTAAAGAAGTGCATAGGTCACCCATCAGTTGTAGTCGCTATTCAGAGCATTGATGTTCAGAACAGTCTCTCTTATGAGGAGATTCCAATCAAAATCCTAGACTATCAAACTTGTAGATTGAAAAACAAAAAAGTCCTTCTAGTTAAGGTTCTTTGGCGAAATAAGTCTATCGAGGGAGATACTTGGGAAGCAGAGGCAAACATGCGTACCAAGTATCCTCACCTCTTCTTTACCAACTCAGATCAAGCTCAAGGTAACAGTTCTCCTTAGTCTTACTTAGCCTCATGTTCAGTGTTCATCACAAACTTGGTATGCAGTTTAATGCTCATGTTCCCATTAGAAACTTGGTATCAAAATCCATTGCATATTCAGTCATGCACTCATGTATCAGTTCAGTTATGTAATTATGCATCAGACATGCATTATCATTATGAGAAACTTAGTTCTTTAGAACACTCAGTCATTTATTCATGAATCAGTTACACATGCATCAGATATGCACGTTCAATATTATATGTTCAGCTTGTCAGTCATATCAGTCATGAGATCATGTTCCAATTATTCATGTTTAGTATGTACATCAGTTGTCTTTTCTCCTCTCTCAGTCAGTCTCATTTGAGGACGAATGTTCTCAAGGGGGAGATATTGTAATACCCCGTACTTTTTCCTAGCTAATTTCTTCTCAAGAATATCTAGTATTAGCTTTTAAATAGAATGATGTTTATTCAATAAGGAATTTTCAAGATTTTCCCTTTTACTCATGAGTAAAATTCAATAAGCTTTCCATCGATATAAGATTCATCCAAATCCGATAACCGATTCAGAAGTTACGACTATTTCAAGTTCCCATCGTAAAACAGCGTCATATTAGTCAGTGGCGCGCTGCGCTACAAGAGAAAATGGCATTTGGAAAATTCCAGTAAGGGTCCGCAATTATGGCGTATTGCACCAGGGCCCAAATTTAGAATTTTCCATTTCCCAGTGTCTCAGCGCGATTTTCTTGTGTCGCGCCAACGTTCCAGGTCACAAAGAAAGTGACAACGCGATGGCTCCACGTCGCGCCATCCCTCAATTTCCCAATTGTCAAATTCCAGTGACACGGCGCGATAGCGCCGCGTCGCGCCAGCTGTCTAATTCGAGAAATTTTTACTGAAATTAAATGACACATCCAGGGTTAGAAGGATTAATTTCCCACCCTTATTTAAGCCCTTTAACACGTGATTCATCCACTTTTCACCCAAAATATACTTGTTTCTTTCAAGTTTCTCTCAAGAACAAGTTAGAGTTTTCATAGAAGATCCAATTTCAAGAAAGCTTCACCGTCAATATTCACGAAATCACGAACTAAGGTATGCATAGTGTTCATTCATGGACTCCTTTCGTCCATAAAGTCT
The DNA here is from genome assembly GCF_002878395.1 of Capsicum annuum. Classification (NCBI taxonomy): domain Eukaryota; kingdom Viridiplantae; phylum Streptophyta; class Magnoliopsida; order Solanales; family Solanaceae; genus Capsicum; species Capsicum annuum. The sequence goes on along the minus strand of NC_061114.1, from coordinate 139,957,733 downwards.
AAGAATCCCTTTTTCAACTTCAAGTTATGGATTTTCATTATGATTTCATGATTGGGTTGTTCTTGTTCATGTTGATAAATGAGAAATTGAATTCTACTTCATGTTGGGTGATAATTTCTATGTAGGTTTAATTATTATAGATATAGATTCATGTAAACCTATGACTAAACCCTTGAATGATGAAATTAGAATGTGACCGTGATGTTTAATTGTTGTACAATGATGTTTACATGTACAATGCCTAGAATATGTTTGACTTAATGCCTAAATGAAGGAAAAGTGCCTAACTAGCATGTTGTCATGAAATCCCCAGTATGTACAAGCTTATGCCTATCACATGTTTAATGAAATGCTTCAGTAAATGCATGGTGATTATTATGTATTCAAGCAAGTCATGCTTTGCTAGTTTCCTTCTATCGAGTCCTGGGGGTACTTGTACCCGAAACATTAGTTGTATGCCTAGAGTTATGTCATGTTTTCACGATACTCTTAGTCAAGCTATGATCCTTAGACTTCAGACAGTCTTATGATTTAGGAAATCTCCATGATCTCATGAACTCAGTCAGTTGTCAGATATTAGTAGTATTTCATCAGTCAATAAAATTTAGTAACTCAGTCCATGTTCAGTTCAGTAAATCATGTTCAGTGTCTATTCAGATGAGAGTAGAAATTAGCATCGAGCGAACCTAAGGATGGGAATCACCTGTTATATGAGGGTGTGATTCTTAGAAGTAATCCTTGCATTCCAGAACTATGTATCCAACATAGGTTGAGACATCATAGCCTGCTATATGAGGGTAGATGAGGTGGCTTAGCCTGCTATATGAGGGTTCCCACCGTTCTCACTTGAGTTACCTATTATATTAGGGTCACTCACATGTTGTCCTTACTAGTGGTGCAGTATTGACACCCTTCCAATCAGGGCATAGATTGGATTCCAATTCAGCTATAATGCATTATTTAGGGCATGTCAGTTAGATGACTACCTCTCATAGTCTCAGTATCAGTCTCAGCAAAAGAACTCAGATAGTTCTTCAGAATTCAGGACTATCAGATACAGTCAACTCAGATACAGTACAAAACTCAGATAGTTCCATCAGATCCAGAACTGTCAGATACAGTCACTCATATTATCAGTTATATTCAGATTCAGTAAGCATGTTATCACAGTATTAGTGTTATGCATGTATTCTCACGCTCATGATAGTTAGTCAGTTATTATTATTGTTCATGCATATGAACACCATGCATTCAGCCTACCTCACATGTATACCAGTACATTCAAAGTAATGACACATTTGCGCTATGGTGTCTTATACCATAGGTTCAGAGACACAAGCTCCAGAGCAACAGTTTATTCTAGATATCCGCAGACAGAGTTAGAATTGAGTCCTCATCTTTTGAGGACATGATTATTTTCCTATTATCTCATTAATCAGTTTATTAGTTGGAGTTAGTTGGGGATATGTCCCATCAACTCCTTACTCAGACAGTTAGTCAGTTAGAGGCTTTCTAAACTATCATCTTTCAGACTTTAGTATGTTCAATTTTGTTTTGGGTATTCTATTACCCCACACAGATGTTACATCTTTCAGATCATGTTCAGTATTGAAACTTATGGCCTTTCAGTTTATGTTTCCGCATTATAAAGTATTTTATGCAGTATGTAGGTACAAATATCAGTCATAAGTTAGCTTGTGTTCCTTCGAGATCATGAGCACTGTGTAGCATTACGGGTACAAGATTTGGGGTGTTACAACCCCAATACCGATACCGCTCATACAAACCTATAGAAGTTCCACAAAAGCCTCTAACCAAAATAATACCAAAATCTGGTTGGGACATGCCCCCAACTTTAGCCAAAACCAATATCCATGAATAAACCACAATAGTAAATAGCATCCATGAAATGGAGTCTTCTGAAAAAATGGAAGCTCACCACTTCAATCCAAAAGCTGACCCCGAATGTCCGAGTGATAAGCAGAAGGAGTAGAACGGTCGATTCCTACATTTCATGGGGATACAACGCCCGAAGATGGGTTAGCGGATGAATGCTAGAATGAACTCAGAATAAGGATAAAATAATGCCATTTAATAAAACCAAGTAAACCATCCATATGCAAGCAAAACCATATATATATATATATAACCATGCCGGTAAAAGGAGCCGTGTTTAGCATGCATAAAAATCATTAACCTGGGTATGTGAAGCTTAACTATCTTAAAACCACACATGGGCTATATGGGTCCAATGTAACCCCCTGAACGGGCCCTGATGTGTGTATCCATACGAATCAGAGATACCATAAGAGTCGGGGATTCCTATGTACCCTTCACTCTCCATGATACATATGTACAGTCTACTTACAGGATTCCTGTGCACCTTATTATATCATATAAGGTCGCCATGACCTACCCCTCATGTTGGCAAACATGAGTTTCTGGTGTTCGTTCATTGGACTCCAACCTTCATGGTTAGCTTTCACACCCCGCCTTTATTGCCCAATTAAAACCATTTCCAACTAAACTATTATCACTAACCAAGGCTATTAGATAGTGGTATAGTCATACTGACTATAACTTGCAAGTATTGTCCTTAGCCAAAGCTTTTTAAAGATCAAGGGATTCCTATGTACCCATAGATCATATGTCCAATTAGCTTAGGGGATTCCCATGTACCCCATAAGCATTCATTACCATATTAACTTGGGGAATTCTCTTGTACCCCACAAGTATGTTTATTAAGGCAAACTATTCATTTAAATCATTCCAAACCATTTAAACCACTAGGGTTTCATCACCAAGTTTAAACCATGCATAGGTTCCATAAAAGATCAACAATATAGAGAAAACACTCTTATAGGCATTTTATCAAACACATTGGGGGCATAGTATTACCAAAAATCAAAATTCATTACCAGATATCCATTCCCATGCAACCCATTATCCAAAACCACTATTAAAGCATATAAAAACATGATTAAAACATGGGAAAACTATAACCAAGCATTTATAACCAAAACCCCAAATTTATATTTGAAAACCCATAACCACACAAAAATTAAACCATGAAAACATTGTGTAAAAACCATGCCTTTAGTTGGAACTAATAAGGAGGGACGAGAACATGCCTTAATTGACAAAATTGACGGAGAGAGATCATCAACACAATCCCCAAATTAATCCGTAAGATGAAACCCTAGCTTTTCTCCACCTATAAGCCTTTGAGAGAATTATAAAATGTTTATGAAAGATACTAAATGTTAAATGAGTAGAATAATAGGGTAAATATCCTCCTAATAGGAATATAAGTCATGGGGCCTTATTAGGATAAGTCGGGAAATTTCCAGATTACACTCATTTAAACTCCTAAAAATCCCTTTAAGTAGGTATGACTATCCACACCAGTCGTACCTATCAATACGAGTGGTACCCACTACTCATACCCAAGGTCATCTCCCTTGGACCCTACACTATCCAAGGTACGACTCACCCCAAACCCTACCGTATCTGAGTACATGAAGAGTACCCATGATCCATACCCCTGGCAAAATAGAATCCCAAGGGGATTGAACACTGCCCACCATATGAGTCTATGGTATGGCTCGTACCTAGGTTATGGCTCAAGAAGAGCCACTCGTACTCAGATCCAACTTAAGTTACCAATCCTAAGATTAAGTGTAGTAACCAAGCCACCCGTATTCTTTGATACGAATCATACCACCTAAGCCTTATCCATTCTAGAAACCAAATCCAACCCACCAACTAACACTGGTCTGCATATGGCTAACCTATACCACTCCGACCCCAGTGTACGAGTAGTTATCCCCAGTAGTACCCTATCCAGAGATCCAAAATCCAAGAAATTTTCTAAGGGTCAAAACCCAAGGTGTTTCAGTCTTCTCCGCTAGGAACATTCATCTCCGAATAACGAACAAGGATAGGTACAAACACAACTTACACCCCATAAATCCCTCTACTCTTACCTTTAATACAGAAAATAAAGAAATTAAGTAGAGTTATTTTCATTATCAAATATAACTCAAGAACACATACCATCTGCACGAATATCAGAAGACATGAACAAATGCAGATATTTGGTCTTCATGTCCACTTCTGCTTCCCATATAGCCTCTTTTACCTTATGGTTCCGTCATAGAACCTTAACCGAGGTCACATCCTTGGTCTGTAACTAATGAACCTATCTATCGAGAATCTTAACCAGGACATCTTCATAAGATAGAGAGTCCGAGATACCCAAGACTTCTAAAGGAACCACCGAAGAAGGATCACCAAGACACTTCCTCAACCTGGAGACATGAAATACCGAATGAATGGAGTTCAAGCTAGAAGGCTACTCCAATTCATAAGTAACATTTCCCTGCAAGACAACATAAGAACCAATATACCAGGGACTGACATTTCCCTTTTTACCAAACCGTATTACTCCTTTCATGGGAGATACCTTGAGAAACACCTTATCCCCAACCTCAAACTCCAAGTCTCTACACCTTACATCTGCATAGGAACTTTGGCAAATTTACGCAGCCTTAAGCCTATCTTAAATCACCTTTAAATTTTCCATAGATTGATAAACCAAATATGGACGAAATATGTCCACATCACCAAGCTCAAAACCAACCAATAGAACATCTACAACTCCTACCATATAATGCCTAAAAAAGGGCCATACCAATACTACAATGATAGTTATTGTTGTAAGTAAACTCTGCCAAAGGTAGATGCTCAACCCAATTTCCACCATAATTAATCATGCAAACCCGAAGCATATCCTACAATATCAGGATAGTCCTTTTTGCTTGCCCATCCGTCTGAGGATGAAAAGTGGTACTCAGACTAGCCTTAGTACCCAATCCCTTCTGAAAAACTATCAAAAGTGAGATGAAAACTGCGTACCATGATCAGAATTAATTGAAATAGGCACCCCATGTAGCTTTATAATCTCATTAAGATACAATGGCGCATAATACTCCCCTGAAAAAGGTAGTCCACATAGGCAAAAAGTGAGCAGACTTTTTTATCCTATCCACGACGACCCTAATTGAATCATATTGATTCCGAGAATGAGAAAGACTGGTAACAAAATTCATATTTACCACCGCCTACTTCCATTCAGGCAAATCAATTTCTTGATACAAACAACCAGGCCTCATGTGCTCAATCATAACTTGTTGACACACCATGCACTTGTCTACAAAATCAGCCACATCACTCTTCATACCATTCCACCAATACATCTCCTTGAGATCATGATATATTTTTATTAAGCTAGGACAAAAAATATAGCGTGATTCATGTGCCTCAAGCAATATCCTTTGTTGCAACCCGCCGACGTCTGGGACACAACCTCCCTTGGTACTATAAAGTACCATCACCACTGATCTCAAATACCATTGCCCTTTTCCCATCTTCGTCAATCTTGATCTTCACCAAGATGGGATCTAGCATTTGTTTCTCCTTAATCTCTATGCCAAGAGACGACCAAACCACTTCTTGTACCACCAAACCACCATTCTTGAAGTCCAAGATACAAACTCTAAAATTAGCCAAGCGATGAATATCCTTCACCAATTCTCTCATCTCCTCATCCACATGAGCCAAACTCCTTATGGACAACCTGCTAAGAGAATCAACAACTACGTTAGCTTTACCTGGGTGGTAGTGAAGAATCATCATAATCCTTGAGAAGCTCCAACCATATTCCTTGCCTGAGCTTTAGCTTATTCTGAGTGAACACATACTAGAGATTCTTATGATCAGAAAAGATGTCCACATGAACACCATACAAATTATGACACCATATCTTTAAAGTAAAAACCACTGCTAAAAGCTTCAAATTGTGAGTAGGATAATTCTTCTCATGGACGTTCAACTGCCTAGCATTCCCATGCTTTATCAAAACACAACCAAGGACCATTCTTGGTGCATCACAATAAAGCACAAACCATTATTATCTTCAGGCAATGTCAAAATTAGAGCCAAAGTTAGATTATTCTTCAACTTCTTAAAACTCCCTTCACAAGCATTTGACCAAGAAAAAATTATCTTTTTTGCAGTCAACTTAGTCAAAGGAACAACTATCATCGAGAAACCTTCCATAAACCACCTATAATACCCGACCAAACCCAAGAAAATCCGAATGTCAGTTGGAGTTGTAGGTCTAGGTCACCTCTTAACCATAGTAACCTTTTGAGGATCCACTATTATCCCCTTACTAGAAATAATATGACCCAAAAAAGTCACAGGGCTAAACTAAAACTCACACTTAGAGAACTTGACATACAATTATTATTCCTTCAAGGTCTGCAACGCAATTCGGAGGTGATTAGCATAATCCACCTTACTCTTAGAATAAACCAGGATGTCATCAATAAACACAATGACAAAGAGATCAAAGACCTACCTGAAAATTCTATTCATTAGATCTATAAACACGTCGGGGCATTAGTCAAGCTGAATGGCCTAACCAAGAATTCAAAGTGCCTAAACCGACTACAAAAAGTCATCTTAAGGATATCCTCCTCCTTAATCTTAAGATGATGATACCCAGACCGAACGTCAATATTAGAAAAGAACTTTGGACTTTGCAATTGGTCAAACAAATCATCAATCCTTGGAAGAGTATACTTGTTCTTGACTGTTTCCTTATTCAATTGCCGATAGTCAATGCATATCCGAAGGGAACCATCCATCTTGTGCACGAACAACACCGTTGTACCCCACAGGGACATACTAGGATGAATAAACCCCTTATCCAGAAGATCCTTAAGTTGCTTCTTGAGTTCTCTCAACTCAGCCAAAGATATTCTATATGGAGGAATAGATATTGGATGAGTGTTAGGAACCAAATCAATACCAAACTCAATTTCCCAATTCGGATGAACACCAGGGAATCATCCGTAAATATTTTAGGAAACCTATATACCACCAAAACCGAATAAAAAGGACCTTTCGAGCTATCATCTTTAACCTGGACCAAATTATAGAGACAAACTTTAGAGATTAATCTTCGAGCTCTAAGATAAGAAATAAACCTCCCTCTAGAAGTTAGGGAATGACTTTCTCGCTCTATAATCGGTTTATAAAAGAACCTAAAGATAAACTTATGGGTTCGAAAATCCAAGGATGTGTAACAAGAGTGTAACCAATCCATCCCCAAAATAACATCAAAATCTACCATATAGAGATCAAACAGATCCACTAAAGTCTGCCTACTACCAATATACACCACACCCCCTATAGACCCTTTTAGCAATAATAAAGTCACATACCGGGGTAGAAACTAACAAAAGATCTGAAATACCCTCAGGATAAGAAAAATACACATAGCCACATATGCGGTTACATAAGAAAGAGTAGACCCCAGATCAAGCAGACAATACGCATCACAAGAAAAGAGTTATAACATACCAGTAAGGATATCAGGTGATGCCTCAGATTCCTATTGAGGTACAGGAGCATATAACCTACTATGGCCTGTGCCAGTACCAAAAGTAGGATTAGACGCAGAAGCCGCACCACTAGGTGCCAGAGTAGAAAATGAAGCACTGGAGCTTAAAATGCTCCTGAATCACCCTTACCAACTGGACAATTTCTGAGCATGTGGCTTGGTTAGCCATATTTAAAACACTTGTCCCTTGATTTATCGCAGAACCCTCAATGAAAATGACCCCAGAACTGGAAAGAAGGGCATGAATAAGATAACTAACCCCAACTCACTTGAGATTGGGAACCCTATGCCTAAAAATTATCATCACTTTGCGGACGTCTGTCACCCGACTGCCTCAGGTAAGGAGCATAGAAAAAGTGAAGGAACCAGAACTTCCCCTATTATTCTTTGGCTATTTACCTCCATCCCAACTTCCCTACTGCTGAGCACTACCCTGCTCAGAGAACCTGCTCCTTTTTACTTGCCTTTCCCTAAACTCTGCCTGTTTTTTTCCTTTCTTCCTCCACCTGCTTCATATGAATAACTAACCTCTAAATATCTATATCTTTGATCAATAAAGCAGTTTAGATTTCAAGGATCAAATCTCAAGATAGCCCAAAAATGAACTTCCTCTTTCTCGCCCTTATATCAACCACCAAATCTGGATCATACCTTGACAACTGATGAAATTTCATGGCGTATTCCTCGACAGACATTCTTCCCTGCTTAAGATTTACAAACTCCTTCATCTTTGACTTTCTTAGCTCTTAAGGAAAGAAATAATCCAAGAAGGTAGTAGAAAAGGCCTCCCATAAGGACAACTCCTCCATATGACCTCTATCCCTATCCCACACCTTATACTATGGGTATGGAATATCCTTGAGTTGATAAGCTATAAAATTTACCCCTGATGATATAATTCAAACTATAGAGCACATGAAAATGGCACAAAACTATCCACTACACAAGGCTAAGCCGAGAATAAGGTCCAAGCCGAAAAATAGTTCAACAATAACAAGGAAACAAGGTGTAAATAACACCAAAACAGCCAACATCCAAACTAACAAGTTGATTAACAAGATAAAAACAACAATAAGAACGACAAAAACCAATGAATTTAAGATTACAAGAAACAAACACTATACATTACAAGGAAGTAAAGGGAAAGGTAGTGTGACATAAGCTATTACAAGAGCTAAGAACTAAGGTATGTCTTAATCACCAAAACCCTTAAAACATGTAATAGAAACACCAACACTATGTGGATACAAGAGGGAAACCAATCTCCCCAAGAACCTATATTTCTAATCCAATAACACAACATAAGTGAATACATACTTGGATTGCCCTAGTTTCAGGTTTGGCCTTTTTTACTAGAAAGGAATTATGTTTCAAGTGTTTTAAGACTTACAATAGCATAAAAAATCAAATGAACTAACCTTAAAATGTTCTATTTATAGGCTATTAAAAATAAGAGATAAAATTTCCAAAAGGCCCTTTAAGAAAAAGATGAACAAAATATGCCCAAATAGTGTGCCATAGGGGCGGCCTTCGTGTGTACCAAGGACCTTATTCATACTTCATTTGCACACTCCCTTAGACGAATTCAAAACACACTCACATGTGTCTATTTTCGTGATCATGCCCATATCATCTCTCCATCTTAAAAGGAATTTGTCTACAAATTCCAGGCTTTGTCACCCGTAAGCTCTCCTCTTTGAATCATCTCTTCATTTACTTTCCCGAGGTTAGGATATTCAACCAAGGACTCCATGAGATCATCAAGTATGATCTTTGTACTTACATATTCTTCAACCTTCACATAAGAAGAGTGGATACTAGGGAAAATACTAGTACCTGTGTTAGTGAGTAATAAGGGGTCTATGTGGGCAAGTCCCACGGCCAAGGACTTCTTTCCTCTTTGTTGTATTATTTCCTCCCCTATTTCACCTATTATACTCTTGGCTTCATCTTCCAAACCCTCACTAATCATGACTCTCCTTTCCATAAAACTAGGAACTCCACACACATCATCATGTGGCTAAACATCTTCCCTACCATCATCAATTTGCACCTTGACTTCTTGCTCTCCATCTTGGGCCTTTTCATTATTCTCATCTGATTCAAGTCCTACCT